>NC_056733.1:1781037136-1781239636 GCF_019279795.1 Protopterus annectens | reverse complement strand
TCAGTACTATACAATCAGAGTTGGAATATATAAGTAGCAGGGGATGAGAAGGGTTGTGAATGGTACTGAATGTTGCAACTCTGCAAAAAGAATGTTATTTTAATTGCATACATGCACATTTACCACATTTATGCTTGTTTTGTTTATTTTCAGTACAGACAAAGACAAAGACACACACACACACACACACACACACACACACACACACACACACACACACACACACACACACACACACACACACACACACATATATGGGTGTACTGAAGATGGCTGACTCTACTTTAGGCCAATATCTTTTTAGCTGATAAAATTTGGACTAAACAGATGATCGATAGATGTGTTAGATTGCACAAGTCTTGAGTAAAGAAATTTGTCCTTTCCCTGAGATTGTGCGAACTTGGAGTAAGTATATATAATTAGCAGAGGGTTTGAGGATGCAGGGAAGGTCTGCCACCCTGTAAAAACAGATGTTTTCATCTGTGTTTGTTTTGTAAATTTTTTCATGCACGGAGATAGTCAATTGCATAAAGAGTGTCAGCATTTGCAAAGTCAATCTTTTTAAATTTGTTAATATTGCGATTTGGGTGTCTCGATCTTTATCAGTACATACATACACACATAAAAACATATTTTTATGAATATATGTCTGTTCATACAGATATGTATATGTTGAAGTCCATTCCCCTTAATGTATAAACATTGAATGGCACTACTTTCATTTATTGATAAAGAAAACAATTGATAACATAATAAGTATGGATATAGAAGCTGCACACACTGAAATATTTTTTTTTTGGTGGGGAGATCACGCCATTACTTTATGTATGATAACTCTGATATTGCATACATGTGTGTGTGTGTGTGTGTGTGTGTGTGTGTGTGTGTGTGTGTGTGTGTGTGTGTGTGTGTGTGTGTGTGAATGTAAATAAATAATGCAGATTCCTTTCCTTAATATTACACTTGTTTTATTACTAATTTAGTAATGGAGATTTTAATACAGCAGTACTTAATTAACTTTCATATAACAGCACTCTATTGCAATGTTTAAAACTCATTACCAGTTTCGAATACTTCTAAAAGGGTTCTGTGCTGTAATGTTGCACATTTAGTAATAATTTTCACAGCAAAATATTATCAACCATCACTATTAATGTTTTGTATTTTTCAATAAAAAATTACCCATATTATTGAAAGAATGCTTCTTAATACTTTACTTCAGAATGTGATAACCTCATAGAATATTAGTTATCCACAATACACCATAGCGCATAAGCTGCCAATAACATTTTATTTTCTTATTTTTGAGCTATGCCTGTTCTGATATGCTGTACAATATGTAATAACAACTTTTGGAAACATATTAAAGCTTGCAGTGCTCAGTAGCAACTTAGTATGCCCAGCAACTTTTGCACAAAATGTTAAAAAGTCTTTTCTGTTTTCGTGACACCAAAGCACCAGTGTATGTTGGCACTACATACTGAAAAGTTGTTTTGTTTTTATATATTGGTTTTCTTACAAGCCTCCAATGTATCTAATATAAACAACACCAGAGAAATGTTATCAGTGCTGTGAATGTTTTGCCATGCTGTGCTGCTACAGAGCTATTGTCATTTTTGTTTTGACTGATCAGATAAGTTTCTTGCAGCCAGTAGAGTTCAATGGTCATGTAAACAGTGACAATGAAACTACTATTGTTGTGATAAAAATAAATATTTCAGTTTTGTTAAGGAGTTCCAGTTCGAATATATGTATTTCAGTTCTGTAGCACAGTTTCAGTAAGAATTCAGCACCACAATTTCTTTTCATTACTCAATAAATAGTCCTTTTTTGATACACTTCATTCATAAAACAGCGTAATGGTATTACTTAAAAAATAGTTTAAATGCTTTAGTACAGCTGCAACTTGTTGAATATTACCAAGTTACATTTCCTTTATTCTAAGAGTCCGAGCTGTTATTCAAGCATGTCATGCAATACTTAATTAAATCATGGCATTCTGGGAAAAATATAAATAATCAAGAAATCCTAATACAGCGACAGTGTTATTACTTCACTGCAGGGAAGGAAGACTTAATAACAAAATGTTTATTTATGCAGTAATGCTGCTTTTCTTCCCATAATAAAATATGTATTTCACTTTTCTTCCACAAATTTAGCATGAATATTATCCTAGTTTTGCAGTTTATTTCTCAGTATGCTATTATATGTAAACAAACTATACAGCAAATAAACTTTAAACTTATTGTGCAATAATAATAATAATAATAATAATAATAATAATAATAATAATAATAATGATAATAAATATGTTATTATTTTTCCACACCCAGAGTACATAATGCTGAGTTTCTGGTAAGAATACAATGCCGTTGTTCTACTGTATTTTCTAATATTTAATTTACTTGAACTATAGGCATACTGTCAAAACAAATTAAAGATATGCAAAGCAAACAGTTGTGCTAATGCAGTCATACTGTTCCATTATAGTTAACATTGTTTAATGAAGTATTTTTAGTAAAAAATACTATTAATAAAAATGTACTTTTCACTTTTCTCAGAAGGCTATGGGTTCTCTGGCTCTATGGCATAGTGGCATGGAACTTTGATTATGCGATGGCGAGATGAGTTTGACTCTTAGCTTGTGCAACGGAAGAGTTGGGTGGGGAGATGGAAAGGAGCGACTTGCATCAGCCCAGAGCTGGAAGAGTAATGACAGACACTGTAGCTGCATGATTGAGCTTTAAACAATTAACAGTACTAATAGAGATTTAAAGGACCTTATCAGTGACATTAATTCATCCAGAAGAACCATAGAAAATATAGTTTCTGGAACTGCAGACCAGGTTTAGTAACTACATGGAGGTCCAGAAGAACTAAAAAAAACACTTGTTACCCACTATGATGAGCTTCAAACAGGGCAGGGAGAGCTGGCTGCAGGCCTTGCTATATTACAAGAAAACAGACTTATTCATTTATTTTACTTCCTCTGTATATGTTCAGAAATTGACTCCATCTCATCTGTATTCCCAAAAACTCAGCTGGAGTAGAATAGACAAAACAACTTGTTAGAAAAAAAAAGTAGAAACAGCTGTTACTCTGTCACTGCAGTTTCTTCCTTGAAACAGCGGCTTGTACCACTTCTGTTTACACAGCTAAATGACCTCTCCCTACTCCTTCTATATTCCACTGCCCTATTCCCCACACTCAGTCCTTACCCATGCAGGCAACATATCATACTGTGCCTCTTCATTCTGCAAAAAGGATGTCATTCCTCAAGAACATACTGAAGAACTATGTCTTTTACAAAGATCTTATTGTCCATTATTGCTAATTCGAGCCTTATCAGAAAAATTATTAATACTAACACACTGCTAACAATAGAACAACTAATTCAATTAATTTTATTGTGGTTCTTTTATGTCTTTATCAGAATTATTTCAAATGTTTGTATCTATGCTTTGTATTATTTATTTATTTTATTTTATTTTATTACATTTGATTATTGAGTAGTGTCCGACTGGGCCAGATGGCCTGTTTTCAGCGGAGACCTGGGGAGAAAAGCTCCAATACATTGCAAACAGTTACAAAATACAAATTATAGTACAAATAGATAAAGCAAAACAGAATTTAATGTGCCATACAACTAAAGAGAGACAAATATATGCATGAATATATTCACAAGATAAAATCAGGGTATACCAGAATGTAAAAGTATAGAACAAAATATAGAATCTGAAAATATTTTTGTTTTGCATATAAAAAAGTCAGAATTGCAAATATAGCAATAAGCTAAATGAGGGAAATGAGTTAGGAAACAGTGTCTTGAGGGTAGGTATAACTTAGCCTGAGGGTGTACAGGAGCATAACCAATGTTTTGAGAAATATTCTTTTAGGAGCTGTTTGAAGTTCTGAGTATCAGGTATAGATAGAATAGGGTCTATATTAGATTTTTGAAAATTTCGTAGAGCGAATCACTATAGGTCGACACCTAGTCATCGATCTACGAAATAATTGAAACTCTAAATAAAAATAAATAAAAACACAGAAACATAAAGTAAAGGGTGTAAGCAGGGGTCAAGCCTCCCTGCACTCCCCACACCCCCGCTATTTACATATACCAACTCCAAGACTGTGCTACAGTGTAGGAAATGGAAATCTGTTTCAGCACTGTAGTGCACTGAAGTGGCTTGCCCCCCTGCCTACACCCTTTACTTTATGTTTCTGTGTTTTTATTTTTTTTTTATTTAGATTTTCGATTATTTTGTAGATCAATCACTAGGTGTCGACCTATGGTGATTTGCTCTATGAAATTTTTGAAAATCTAATATAGACCCGATAGAATATGCTGGGGGGGAGAGTTCCAGGATTTGGCTGTTGTATGGCTTCATAAGGAGTCACCATATGAGTTATGAGTTTTGATAATTTTAAGCAGCACTTTATCTGATGACCTGAGTGAAATGAGATTAGTGTAAACTTTCACATGGTCTGACAGAGCTGGACAGAAGTCAGGTTTATAAATGCATGAGTGTGAAAAATTAGTTGATTGAGAGAAAGTAAGTTAGGGAGTTCGATCCAGTTCAGTTGCTGAAGAGCAGTGCAGTAACGCGCTCTATAGGAGTGGCTTGAGGCGAATTTGGATATTTTATTATAGCAAGCTTTGAGGTTATTCAAATCAGATTTGTGGAGGTCGGTGAATATATGGGAGCAGTAAAGAAGGGTCAATAAAAGGTATGTTCTAGCTGTTGTAAGTCTGGCATGATTGGTAAGACAGGGTTTAGCCCTGTAAGAACACCGAGTTTAACATGGACTTTTTTAATTGTTAATGATGTGTGTTTATCAAACTTCAGGCCATTGTCAAGAGTAACATTAAAAAGTTTTGTATGTTCAACAGGTTCTATTTTAGTACCATTGGATGCTAAGATAGAGAGGCTTTTGGATATTTTTTTACAGAGGTATTACTAAAGACCATAAGCTTGGTTTTGTTAGGGTTTGATATGAGTTGGTGGTTTGATAAGTAACATTCAATGCTTTGAAGGGCAGCCTGAGTTTATTCTTGGAGTTCATTCATTGTGGGGGCAGAGCAGATGAGGAAGCGTCATCAGCATATTGAATGACTGAGGCAAGTTTGACAGCGGAACAAAGATCATAGGTACAAATAATGAAAAGTAGAGGGCCACGGGTGGAACCTTGCAGGACACCGACGGTAATGAGAAGTTGGGGAGACAGTTTATTATCCCATAAGGTGGCTAGTTTACAGTTAGAGAGATAGCTGTGGAACCAGCATAGGGAATTTGGGCTGAAGTTGAAACAGGCAAGTTTATTAAGAAGTATTTGATGTGATACAGTGTCAAAAGCGTTTGACATATCAAGGAAGGTGGCAGAGACAATATGGCTTTTGTTTTTAAGGAGATTTATGGAACTGGTGAAAGTTATAAGAGCTGTGTTAGTGCTAGGTTTTGGGTGAAAGCCATGTTGAGTATTAGATAACAGGTTGTTCTTAAGGAAGTAGTCTATTTTCGGTTTATGTACAAATTTTTCTAAAATTTTGGATAGTGGTGAGAGTATAGCTATGGGTCTGTAGTTGGAAAGGTCAGTAGAGGTGTCTCCTTTATGTAGGAGTATGACATGGGATATCTTCCGGAGAAGAGGTACATACTGTTCAAAGATAGAATAGTTTATTAGGATGGATATAGGGTAAGAAATGGATATGGTAGCTAGTTTTAGAAAGTCGTCTGGGAGCTGATCTGCAGCAGGAGTGCATAGTTTTAATTTACATAAGAGATTTTGTATGTAACTAGTTTGGATATTAACTAACATTTTAATGATAAGTTCTTTACTTTTTGTGGTATAACTAATACGGCACAAAATATGTATATTTTTGCATACATAAAGTATTGTATTATACATTATGAAAGCATATATCATTGATACATAACTGCTATATTATGTGTAGGGCTATGTGTGTGTGTGTGTGTGTGTGTGTGTGTGTGTGTGTGTGTGTGTGTGTGTGTGTGTGTGTGTGTGTGTGCGTGTGTGCGTGCGTGTGTGCGTGCGTGTGTGTGTGTGTGTGTGTGTGTGTGTGTGTGCGTGTGTGTGTGAATATATCTACCTATATATACATATATATATATATATATATATATATATATATATATATATACATACACACACACACACACACACACATATATATATATATATATATATATATATATATATATATATATATATGTATATACATATATCTATATATCTATATATATATTCTTCTTCTTTTGGCTGCTCCTGTTAGGGGTCGCCACAGCGGATGAACTGTTTCCATTTCTTCCTGTCCTCTGCATCTTGCTCTGTCACACCAACCACTTCCATGTCCTCTCTCACCACATCCATCACATCCATAAACCTTATTTTAGGCCTTCCTCTTTTCCTGTTACATGGCAGCTTCATTCTTAGCATTTTTTTCCCAATATACTCTGCATCACTCCTCAGCACATGTCCAAACCAACGTAATCTTGCCTCTCTGGCTTTGCCTCCAAACCTTCCAACCTGGGCTGACCCTCTAATATACTTATTCCTAATCGTGTCCATCCTCGTCACACCTTGTGCAAATCTTAATATCTTCAACTCTGCCACATCAAGCTCTGACTCCTGCCTTTTTGTCAGTGCCACTGTCTACAACCCATATAACATAGCTGGTCTCACTACCCTCTTGTAGACCTTCCCTTTCACTCTTACTGGTACTCTTCTGTCACAAATCACTCCTGACACTCTTCTCCACCCACTCCATCCTGCCTGTACTCTCTTCTTCACCTCTCTTCCACACTCACCATTACTCTAAACTGTTGACCCCAAGTATTTAAACTCATCCACCTTCACCACATCTACTCCCTGCATCCTCACCATTCCTCTATCCTCCCTATCATTCACACACACATATTCTGTCTTAGTCCTGCTGACCTTCATTCCTCTTCTCCCTAGAGCATATCTCCACTTCTCCAGGGTCTCCTCCACCTGTTCCCTACTCTCACTACAGATCGTAATGTCATCGACAAACATCATGGTCCACTGGAACTCCTATCTGATCTCGTCTGTCAACCTGTCCATCACCATTGCAAATAAGAAAGGGCTCAGAGCTGATCCTTGATGTAATCCCAACTCCACCTTAAATGCATCCGTCGCTCCCACTGCAGACCTTACTGCTGTCACACTACCCTCATACATATCCTGTACCACTCTTACATACTTCTCTGACACTCCTGACTTCCTCATACAATACCACAACTCCTCTCTAGGCACCCTGTCATATGCTTCCTCTAAGTCCACAAAGACACAATGCAACTCCTTCTGACCTTCTCTGTACTTCTCCATCAACACTCTCAGAGCAAACATTGCATCTGTAGTGCTCTTTCCTGGCATGAAACCATACTGCTGATCACTAATCATCACCTCCCTTCTTAACCTAGCTTCCACTACTCTTTCCCATACCTTCATGCTGTGACTGATCAGTTTAATCCCTCTGTAGTTACTACAGCTCTACACATCATCCTTATTCTTAAAAATTGGTACCAAAACACTTTTTATCCTTTCCTCAGGCATCCTCTCACTTTCCAAGATTTCATTAAACAATCTAGTTAAAAACTCTACTGCCATTTCACCTAAACACCTCCATGCTTCCACAGTGTCATCTGGACTAACAGCCTATCCATTCTTCATCTCTTCATAGCTATCCTTACTTCCTCCTTGCTAATCCACTGCACTTCATGATTCACTATCCGCACATCATCCAACCTTCTCTCCCTCTCATTCTCTTCATTCATCAGCCCCTCAAAGTACTCTTTCCATCTGCTCAACACACTCTCCTCGCTTCTGAGGGCATTTCCCTCATTATCCTTTATCACCCTTACCTGCTGCACATCTTTACTAGCTCGATCCCTCTGTCTAGCCAATCGGTACAGGTTCTTTTCTCCCTCCTTAGTGTCCAACCTGTCATACAACTCTTCATACACCTTATCCTTAGCCTTTGCCACCTCTCTCTTTGCCATGCACCTCATCTCCTTATACTCTTGTCTACTCTCTTCATCTCTCTGACAATCCCACTTCTTCTTCGCCAACCTCTTTCTCTATATACTCTCCTGTACTTCTTCATTCCACCACCAGGTCTCCTTGTCCTTCTTCCTCTTTCCAGATGTCACACCAAGCACCTTTCTATCCATTTCTCTTACTAGCTCTGCTGTAGTTACCCAGCTATTTGGCAACTCTTCACTGCCACCCAGTGCCTGTCTTAACTCTTCCCTGAACTCCACCTCACAATTACCCTTTTTCAATTTCCACCATTTGATCCTTGGTGCTGCCCTCACTCTCATCCTTCTCTTCTTGATCACCAATGTCATCTATATATATATATATATATATATATATATATATATATATATATATATATATGTAGGTCTACTTCACTTGACCTAAAACGCATTTGACTGACATCCATTTCAACGACAACCAATTGCCTTACATTTCATTTGACTAATGATTCATTTGACTGACCCTCATGTCACCGAAATTTAAGTCATAGACTTGTTGTGGGTTTTCCTTCAGTTGCGACTTGGTTGTGATAAAAAGAATTACTGTAACTTACAGTACTGACTGTTAGAATTCTGATAGTCATTTATAAAGTAGTGTTGTAGTGTTTTGAAATGTGGGTTTGCCTCTTTACATTTTTATGGGAAGTATCTAAAGTAATTTGGTGAATGTTTTGTGCATTCCCAACAGTAGTGGCAGCGAGTAAAGTATTGTAAGGCAAGTAAAAGGTATATGCCCTTTTCCACACTGTAGTGTGATCCTGGATTTAGTATATATGGTTAGGGGTGTGTGGAGGGAACAACCCCCCCATCTAGTTCGGTTGTACATTGTCCCATTTCGTTAAGAGGGTAAGTAAATAGTTTTTAAGTTCTGGAAAGGGTTAGTTGCTGGTGTTCTAAGTGTGCCTGTCTATGGTTTAAGATTTAGTATGTTGAAATTCAGCATTGTAAGCTGTTGGTGAAATGAGAGTAAGTCAAATGAGTTGTCAGTCAAATGAAATTTAGGTCAATTGCGTGTTGGTCAAATGAGTGTCAGTCAAATGAGTTTTAGGTCAAGTGAAGTAGATATATATATATATATATATATATATATATATATATATATATATATATATAGTTCCCCTTCAGAAGGTTGAACGGCTGAAATCTCGAAAGTAATATGGCCGTATGGCCGAGACCATATGCTCAAAATTTCAGAAGCTCGATCTTCTGAATGGGGATCGGCATACAGAGCAGACCGGAAGATTTCCCTTTCTGCGCTGCAGTGCGATCTCGGAGTTAGAATAAATAAGTAGAGGGGGGTGTGGGGGTGCTGAGGAGCTTGCCCCCCTGCAGAAACATTGTTTTATGTTTTGTTTTCTTTTGTTTACTTCCCTTTCAGAAGGTTGAGCTTCTGAAAATCAAGCACATGGCTTCCGCCATATGCATTTTGAGATTTCAGCCGTTCGACCTTCTGAAGTGGAATTATATATATATATATATATATATATATATATATATATATACATATAGATCCCCTACAGAAGACTGACAGCTCACAACACCGACACTCACATCGCCGACACCAAAAGCCCGGCACACAAAATACCGACAACAGTGCTATTGCAGAAAAAAGGAAAATAACATTTCCTTTTTTCTGCTAGCAGGGGACTACGCCCCCTGCACCCCCCACACCCCCTGTAACTTTAATATACCAACTCCGAGATCGCACTACAGTGCAGGAATGGAAATATTTCCATTACACATTATGGAGAGTTACCGTTTTCCCATTGTTGGTATTTCGTGTGCCGGGCTTTTGATGTCGGCGATGTGGGTATCGGTATTGTGAGCTGTCGGTCTTCTGTAGGGGACCTATATAGATATATATATATATATATATATATATATATATATATATATATATATATATCAAAATCAGGAAAAATGTACCATGCACTATAGACAAGCTCAGTAATCAAGCAATTACAACTGGTTTAGAAATCAAAGCTTCTTTATTGTAAAACAAATAGGTGCTTTCCCCCTTAAACAATTTCTTCATCAGATCAGCATATATATATATATATATATATATATATATATATATATATATATATATATATATGTATATATTTACTTTCAACCTATATATCCAAATATATTTATTATATTATATTATATTATATTATATTATATTATATATTATATTATAGTATATAGATTAATATATGCATTGTGAATAATTTACCTATTTTAATACTCATATTTATTTTAAAGTATAATTTTTATTTTTATCCTAACCCACGCCATGATTTTCATACATTGCTCTTTTCTATCTAATATTGCTCTATTCTAGTTTGAATAATTACAGTCTTCAGAATAAGTTCTGAGTATTTTCTTTTTACCATAACCATGTACTCTATTTTGCTTTAACATTAAAAGCTTTTTATTATGCCTGCTTATTAAATTCAACATGACAGTGTTAAATGGTCTGCACTGAAATTTTAAACTGCACTATTTTGTTGTATGTTACAGCATTTGTATGCTATGATTTAACTTAGAGGTGAAAAAATTGTATTTTATTACTGTTTCATCTTTCTAAAGCTTTAACTATTTTTTATGCAGTTGAAGCTTCACCGATTTGAAACTCAGTGACAAGAGTGTCCACAATTGTTAATAAAGTGTGCCCCACATTATTATTATTATTATTATTATTATTATTATTATTATTATTATTATTATTATTATTATTATTATTATTATTATTATTATTATTATTATTATTATTATTATTATTATTATTGTTATTATTATTATTGTTATTATTATTATTATTATTATTATTATTATTGTTATTATTATTATTATTATTATTATTATTACTATTATTATTATTATTATTATTATTATTCACTGGTAACATGTTTAATGTGATTTCTTCACACATTTTTAAATGCTGTATGTTAGCTTTTATCATGACAAGCTAAGGACCGCCAACAAGGCTTTTCTGTAGCTTGAATACTTAAGGAAAATGGTCATGAAATGATCGAGATGAACCCTTAGTGGATAACAACCACAAAACATCAGCTACTGTCAATAAATGTGTTTATCATAGTTAACATAATTCATATACAAATGTATCATTTTAGTAAAATGACTGTTAAGATTTTATTTTTGCTTTATGGAATATGACATTAAGCAGCCAGTATGAATGAATATGTTAAAACATTTCCAAAGTTTCTACAATCACTTAATGTGCATAGTGCACATTAGTACTAAGGGCTCAGTTTTGGGAAATGCATTCTGAGTGCTTAACTGTCTGGATTGTTAAGTCTATAAAGTAAGCCCTACCAATAAGATCTTATTCTAAGAACTTCAATACATCAACATTTTTTTGTATTCCCTTTGGGAATCACCCAGTGGATCCTCTTCCTATATGCCATTTGTGTACCTTCTACAGGAAAATGCCAGGCATCCCCAGATTGGGTCAGACTCTTGTGACACATTCACTCCCATATGAGTAGCTGTGTCAGTTTCTTTATTACTCTGGAAGATGAGAGTTGGGCATTAGAGAGCAAGTCAGGTGCTTGCCCCATATAAGTCCATGTCTTGTCTCAGCTCATCCCTTCCCAGTAGGTGGCTTTTAGACTCTTTAATATCCACCTGTCTGAGAAGAGCCATGTGTGCTCTGACCCTGCCTACCTCCCCTCAGTCTGAGCCTGCATAGTATCTACCATGCATGATAACCCAACCACTACTAGTTGACACTAAAGTGGCAGCCTGCGTCACCTCCATCTCCAAGGATGAATAAGCTTGTGTTGGCCACACAAGACCATTCTCCCTACCTGGCCAATCCAGCACCTGTGCTACTAATCAGACACAGGTCTCTTGGCTCTTATTCAAGGCTTCATCCTGCTATGGTATATGATAAGCAGCAAAGTAGGTTTGAACTTCAGTCTTCAACTAACAGTCTTTCATCATCATTCTAATAAAAAGACTTTCTAAACATTCTGTGGAAAAGCTAAACCCATTTTCTGAGGAATTTACTTGAATGTCTTTCAATGTATGATATATGAAAGATGGTTTAATATATGAGTGACTCAATATTAAATCCTAAAATGATATACTTCGGGGGAAGCTAAATTTGCATGAAGGGAAAGTACATTCTTGAAGAAGGAGTACAGAGAAAAATAAATTCAATATACAGTACTCACTGCTAAAGATGAAACTGTAAAACAGAATTAAATACATTGCAGTTTAAGTACTGGAAGTCAGAGGACAACTGTAGAAAATGAATGATTTACTAAACAAGATGAAGCTGAAAACTGTGATGCTAACAAAAAAGGCAAGAAGAGAGCATTCTAACGTTTCCAAATATTGTACTCTTTCTTACTAAGTCTGTCATAGTCAGTGGGCTGCATGCTTATTTATTGTATACCATGTGATGTTTGACTTTATTTATTTATTTATTTATTCATTGTAAATAATACTTTGCCACTACCTGGAGAACTACTACAGTGCTAAATTATGCTTTCCATGATCATTTAAAAATGATAATTTTTACTTCTGTATTACTATAAAGTTTAATGCAAAACATCATCAATGAGCAACTCAAGGAATAGATGCAGATATAAAGTATACATATCTGTTATTTACTACAATGTTTATGGCACTTGTAACCGTGCCCAAATAAATTATCCAGAGAAAATAACAATATCACCGAAGAGTATCCTTAACCATTACTTTACATTGTTAAATTACTAATTCTTGAAAACCAACATATGGTATTTGACAACAGATCATGCAGTGTTGCTTGAAATATATCTATATGTTGACATACCCAAAGTAGATACACATGTTGGTGAATGTCCTGAATGAAGAATAGCAGACATTTAGAAACCTCTTACAAAGGCATCTGTATAGCTTTCAAAATATTTTGTGTGATCTATTTTATTTTCTTGCTAGACACATTCTATCATAAAAGTATATCAAACATGATAAATATAGTAATATCATATTTTACCCGAAAAAATACTATGAAAAAGATGACCTGCTATTTACTTGAGAAGCAAAGATATATTCTTGGAGTTGAGCACTGCTCCAAACTGATTGCCTAGACGATTTAAAAGATAAGTTCTGTAATTACAATCTGTGGCCACATCCCTTTGTATTTCTGAGTGATACTAAGTAAGATTCCAGAATGCCCTCCAAGCTGCAAGGCCAAAGCAACACAAAGGGCATCCACTCTACATTACTGACAGAAGTGCATTTTACAGCAAAGAATATACTACAATCAGCACATGCTCAGTACAGCACTGAACAAGCAAAGCATATTACAGTAAGGACAGTACACTGCTCATACCTGCTGTGGACTGAGTGCCAAAGCAGTAAAGCTTGTCAAACCGTGATGGGAGTGAGAGTGTTTGCAAGACAGGGCACACATCATGGCAATCTATGTACTGATGCTGCTATAGGGTCATCACAATCTATAGAAAGCACATATAGCAAATCAGGAATTGCACATGATGTGCATATAACTCCCCTGAGTGCACTTACAGAGGTGCACCATTGAGCAGGGTCAGAAAACTGACAAGTTTGTATGCCTCAAATCACCAGCACATCTACACTTTCCCATATATCACATATACATTTATGGCCCAAAGGCCCACAGTATATGCTACTAGCACCCTTAAGTGCAGTTTATCCATTGTGCAGTGCAGGAAGGGAGTACCACTGTCAGAACATGAGCTCATATTATGAGATGCAATGGAGAGGTAACATTGGAGTGTCACTGAATTTTAGTGGGACATTGTCTGCTGCTCAGTGAAAGATACGCATGGATGAGGCATCCCCTTTAGAAATGCATGTACCTTTACAAGTCTCATTATAGATTCCTTTTCTATTTTTACAACATTGTGTTTCTTTATAGTCTGATGCGTAGTCATTAATGCCAGTAATTAGCCACATGGCATATCGAACTTTGCACAGGGAAGGAAGGATACAGTTGTCTTGAAGAGCACCAACAAAATTATTATGTACCAGCAGCCAAAGAGTGTGTGTGTGTGTGTGTGTGTGTGTGTGTGTGTGTGTGTGTGTGTGTGTGTGTGTGTGTGTGTGTGTGTGTGTGTGTGTGTGTCTACATGCATGTATACGTGTGTGTGTGGGAAAATACTTTCTACAACTGGAAGATTAAGCTTTGCTTGTGAGCACATGCTTGTACAGATTTCCTTATTCAAATGTATGTGCAATTTGAGGTAACCGTGTTACTTTACATGGGAACAATTGGGGCTTTGTTCACCCTATGGATGTTTCCATGACTAACTTCAGTTACTGCAATGATGTGTAGCAGTTTTCACATAAACAGCTGAGGGGAATTTGCATGGTTAATAGCCCTCTTCATTTGTGTTGTTCAGTTATGTGTGCTGTCAGGGATGATTCATACAGCACTTGACTGCATCATGCTTCTGGTTTTATTTACATTATGTTGCTCACTTACATATATGCTGCATACCAGTTCTGTTAGTTGTAGGTCATAACATAGCGAGATTTTTTGAGATTTTGTTCAGTTTTCTCTGACTTGTACAGCAACCCTTTGTCAGCAGTAGGCTTGAATACAATGGACCATGTCTGCTTCTGAGAAAGGTTCCAGAGTGATTGTCTGTTTTTTTTTTTTGGTTAGCCATGTATTCTTATAAACTAAATATAAGAACAATAGGCTGGCAATTCTTAGTGGTAGAATAAAGAACAAGCAATATATAAAGCTTTTTAAATCTAGTTTTTAAATATGTTTATTAGACAAATGGCCACAAAACTGGCCCACAGTTTCCTTTAAAAATGGCCAGGCCTATAAAAGTCAGCTTCAAGGCATAAGCAGTGATAGATAAAATTGCATCTTTGTTTGATGTTTTAAGGAAACTTTCGAGTTTGTGCTCCTTAGTTTGTCTCAAAAAGTCGCACAATGATTCCATAATCTGGAATAAGTGCAGGCTTTAGAAGTGTTACGATTTGAAAAAAGATAAATAAAAAATATAAATGATGTTATGGAAAAAGATATAAATTCTTAGTTTAGCTGCATTATATGCTTGCTTACATTCACTTACTAAATTTATGAAACAGTTTGGTGAAAGTTGCTACTGTATGAACTGCCTTAATAAATGCATTTTCATAACAATTTATTATCACAATAATAATGCAATTAAACATTCAAAGTACAGTTTATAGTATTATACTGAAAGAAAAGAACTGCCAAAGTTTGTATTGTGGTATAAACTATTATAATAATTACTTTGTGGTTTTGCATAGTTTAAAACAAAACAGATGATTCATTTAGTGTTTTTTTCTGAGAGCAGTGAAATGAAACTGTGGCTGTGTAGGACTGAGCAAGTATTTGCAGATGCGTATATATACGAACGAAAATGAAAGTTATGAAAAAAAATCGAATCTAAGAATGCGTTAGTTTGTTGTTTTGCAGTTTAGAATTCTAACACTGTTTTTTTCACAGGCTCACCAGTAAAACTGTTGCAGAGTAGAATGAATTTACTGAATGCAGTTTGCTGAAATCTTGACACTGGTTAAAGAGTTGTGTGCTTTGCTGAAGGCAGTTGTGAGAAGAGAGAAGTGACTTCATAATTGATGATATTATTTAGGGATGTTAACGCAGCACTGCTCTCTCAATACGGCAATGAAGGGCCTTGATCTCCATTTTTTTTTTCATTTCTCTCTTTTATTCAGTTTTGATGTCAAGTGTCTTGTTTTGTGTAATGCTACTTTTGATTTTAATTGCACTGTTTTTACACTTTGGCAGCACAGGTTGCCAAATTTACAGACATGAATTTCAATTTCTTATGCAAAATCTCAAAAATCTGCAGATAAAATTGCAAGGATAAAAGTCAGTTCTTGTGTGAGTTACACTTATTTTGACACTTTTCTCAGATGTCTGTGATGCTGGCTTCCAAACTAAGGTGAACATTAATATCAAATACCAGCTTATATATTCATTGTCGCCTCACAGTAAGACGCTGTCCGGTTCGATTCTCAGCTAGAGCGTCTTCTGCATGGAGACATGCGTGGATGGGCGTACCTTCGTTGAAGGTTGTGCGTCAGGCCTGGCAAGCCGGTATGTAAAAATCAACTGCCAATCATTAGCGGACCGGAGTTCCGCTGTGGCGACCTCTAACCGGGAAAAGCCGAAAGACACAAACAAACCAGCTTATATATTTATCTTTGCTGGATGTTATGTGACCACTAAATTCTGCAAAAGCCTGATAACTAGTTAGACAGCTCATATTTCTGAACCTGTCCTTAAGTTGTTGAAACGTTCAGTCAAGTACACTCAAACAACTGTGTGTTCAGTCCTTATCTGGATGTTATGCAAACACTAGAAACAAGGAAATATGAATTGAATAAATAACAATAAATTATGCTCTACAAGGACATATTGACAAGAAAACTTGCATAGTATTAATTATTTATAAATAATTCTGATATGTTCTATCATGCATGCATGCAGTTTATCATTAGAATTTTAAATCTGGAATAAAAAAGCAAAGCCTTTCACTGAGACATGCAGGACATGCTGTACCAACCACCTTACATGATATCATAATTATGAGGTCACACTTGAATTTTTTACTGATTTGAGCAACAGAAAAGACTATAGTTACTGATCTGATTGATGACTGATTTGCTGCAGTCTGACCTTATGCAATCGATGTTTTGCTACTTAATCATTATTATTTGCACTGTCAATAGTGGAGCATGATGCATGTTAAGGATAGCTTGATTATTTCCTAGTCTGGAGATAGGTAATAAAACAACATTAACAGTTTTAGAACTGAGCATGACATAAATTTATGTTTTAAGAGTCAAACAGCCTAATGTTTAAACAAGACTTTTTTTTTGTTCTGAGTTACAGTTGAAAATACCCCATAAAGGAAAACATTGTAAATAAGTATTTCATAATATTTCTAGAAGCAGTGCTAGTTGCATAGAAAGTATTTTATCAGGCTGTTTTCCTGAGCTCTACAAACATGATCATCAGCTCTTCCTATCACAGTCAGTTCTCACATGGGCTGTGGAGGGTTGCTACCAACATAAAAGTATTTTTTCATCCCTTGTTTTTTTCAGCAAATACAGTTTGGGGATTCCCATCCTTGACGCACTTGCTTTCATCCACTCATATTAAAAGTACTCTAAGTTGAATCTCTGATTTCTGGTGTTGACTATGAGAATGCCAATAATTGACTTAATTCTGATTTTAATGGTGGTCTATTGGTATTGTTCCTTTTTGACTGGACCTCTTATTTCTTCTATCCACCAAAGTTGGACAAATGCTGATGCAGTGTCAAAATGTATGAAAATATTTACCTTTTCAAAGGCTGTGTGTTGAGAAATCATGAGCTGGGCCTTGCATTACATTTGTGTTCTTTGCATTGTTCATTGCTGAATCTCTATAAAGTAGTATAAAACGCTTCCAATAAAGCATGCACAGTTTGTTAGGCTCTGTCTCCCTTTACCAACAGAAAAGAAAAATAACTCATTTTCAAGTGATATTTCACACAAAGTGAAAATCTGTTTGTGGTTTATTAAAATACAGCAAGAAATTAATCAACATCTTGCCAAAGTTAACTCACATCAATGCATGAATAGTGTAAGATAAGCACATTGTTTTTTCTTTATGTGTTCATATCTCTATTTCACACTACCTGAGACTAAAAAAAAAACTTATGTTAAATGTACACGTGTGATGCCTGTTAATACTGTCATGCTACTCAAAATGTATAACACTTAGCATACATACACCTTATACTCTATGAACAGATAAAGGCCTCCCAAAAGTTCTAACACATATATATGGAAGAAAAGCTACTAACTAAAACCAAAATAATCATGCATATACTTAATTTTCCCAATCCATAATTTAGTAGCATTTGCATGGTAAAAAGGACAAGAAATATTTCTACTAGCTCTACATAACTAAACAGTGTCATCTGCTTTTATGTTACCTCACTGTAAAACGGACTGTCATTGGTACTGTAATGACCTGATAAACTGTACAAAACCAGTTTAGTGTGAGGTGTTTTATTAACTGCATAAATCAATCTTTTCTTAGAAGACCACAGTGAGTAACAGATTCTTTTTTTTTATTTTTCACTCATTTAAAAAAAACTGTTTTATTTATATTTTCCCCTGCCATGCACTGACTGCTGGGTTAGGGTGCGCATCTCCTGTGACCCAAATATGGATAAAGTGGGTATCACAAAATGAAAGGATTAATTAATTTCTTTTATGTCAACTTTTTTTCTTTTCCCTCCTTTTTTCTGTTTTAAGATAAAGTATTTGGATATTTCTTGCTTCCCCATTTTTTTACATTTATCTTTGTCTCCATGATCAAAGCAATAGGTCACCAAGAATGTAATGAGAAACATATTGTGCAATGTAATAAAAGATGCAGCGTAGATGTTATATAGTATTATCTTCTGCATAAGCAACAAGACACCCCAAAGTTTCAGAAAGTCAAGTACCACAAACAAGCTGTTGGGAATTATTTTCCCATTTTTTATGTCATGTCAACCCTTTCTTCACTTTGCCTTTTGCTGTTACATTTATTACAAATGAGCCTGTGGATTTTACAGTAGTTTTTTTTATCCATGGTGGTCTCCAGCAGAACAAATGCTGTATCACCTGTCCTACAGTGCCTGATATGCCATGTTGTTGCAACATAACTATGTCTTCACACTCAGCAAATAGTCCTTAGTAAGTAGATTCATGTGTCAGGAGCCTATCAGTTTCAATTCACACTAAGCACAGCCCTTGAATTTAAATATGCCTGGTAGCCATCATAATAGATTAGTTCTTAAATTAAATAAATACATAAATAGATATTTTATCAGTGATTAATGATTCATTTCAGATGCTTCTGCGTTCTAAGTTTGTGTCATGTGCGATTAATAAGAAACATATTCTGATATTTATTTATCTTTTGCTGACCAGCTTAGTCCTACGAGGCTAGTGACCTCTTTTCAGGTTAGACATGAAGTGGTAGTTCTACTGCTAAGGGAAATTTGGTGGGGCATTAGACAACTTCCCAGTATTCTTTTCAATAGGTGCCTTGGAATCTTTTACACCCACCTGCACTGTTACTAACTCAGGGAAACAGAACCTCATTTTAACATCTCATCTGAAGCGTGACATACTCAAGAGTTCAGCAAACCCCTAAAGCTGCATTGCAGTGCCCCCAGTCCAGTCACTTAAGGGGGGAATAAAACCCACAGCCTTCTGGTCTTCCAGCACCAAAGGCAAATGTGCTACCTGTTGTGCTACCAACACTACTTAAAAGTGCTGAACTGAATACAGTGTAGAAAAATATACTTTTGTCAAACAGCTTGGCTCTTTCCTCCCTCAATTACTTACTAAGTAACACATTCAGACTGCAGCTTGTCACAGCATTATAGTCACTGATGCAAAGCTGTCAGTTTAGCTGTGGTGCTAGGTAGGTACTGAAATTTTAATGAAGAAAATAAAGATTACTGAGATTAGAATCTTATTGGCGTGTATAAATATCATAACAAGACCATGATTATTTTCAAAAAATCAGCAGTCATATAAAAATTACAGCTCTGTACGACAAATAAACTCTATTTACAATGCATAGTTATAGTTTTTGGTGGACTAGTTTCAGTTGCAGTGTATACAGGGATGATAGTTTTCATTTTATCTAGTCATGGGTAATTTAGCTACAAATACCATTCTCGCTGCAAGATATAGAAGGACAGGAATTAAAAACATGTACTGGAGAGCATTGCTGCAACTGAATTTCTGTAACTTGAAGAAAAGACCTGAAAGCACTCAGGATAATAACAGTCAGGATCCTGCACGTAGTTAGTAATGAGCTATTCTCTTTTTTTGCTATCCATTGTTTGGTTTGCAAGGCATTTGTTATAACTCCCCTTTATGTTGTTGTGTCGGCTTTTCCCGGTTAGGGGTCGCCACAGCAGAACTCTGGTCTGCTAATGATTGGTAGTTGATTTTTACGTGCTGAGTTACCAGCCCTGATGCACAACCTTCAACAAAGGTACACCCATTTACGCATGTCGTCACACAGAAGACGCTCTAGCTGAGAATCAAACCGGACAGCATCTTACTCTGAGGTGACAATGCTACTGCAGCACCACCACTGCGGGTCTATAACTCCCCTTTATTTGCAGGGGTGAACTAGGAGTACTACCTGGTTAAATGACTTGTTTAGAGTTACACAGTAGGCAAATGGAAGGTGAGGGAATCAAACCCTGTGCTATATGAAGGATTTTGTTATATCTTGGCTTTAATTCCCTGTATTAAGTGCTGGACCATGCCTAAGAAGCCAGTGCAGTGTCAATGCAAAAACATGGACTTCAATAATGCACTTTCACTATTTTTTCTTGCACTGGATTTAGCTTACATACATATTCAATGGTATAAAGGGGAGTTATAATACTGAATATGTATGTAAGCTAAATCCAGTGCAAGAAAAAATAGTGAAAGTGCATTACTGAAGTCCATGTTTTTGCATTGAAACTGCACTGGCTTCTTAGGCATGGCCCAGCACTTAATACAGGGAATTAAAGCCAGGATATAGCAAAATCCTTCATATAGCACAGGGTTTGATTCCCTCACCTTCCATTTTCCTACTGTGTAACTCTAAACAAGTAATTTAACCAGGTAGTACTTCTAGTTCACCCCTGCAAATGCACAATTTTATCCACTGAGATTACCAGGTCAAATACTACCATTATTTCTATTACTACTGCTGCTGCTACTACTATTATTATTACTACTGCTGCTACTACTGGTACTACCACTACTACTGCTGCTGCTGCTGCTACTACTGTGGCTGCTACTATTACTAATGTTGCTGCTACTGGTACTACTATACCATTACCACTAATATGACTGCTGCTGCTGCTGCTACTATGACTACTGTTGCTACTACTACTCCTGCTGTTGCTATTACAACTACTACTACTAACGCTACTGTTACTACTACTATTATTATTACTACTACTGCTACCACTGGTAGTACTACTGCAACTACTACTGCTGCTGCTGCTGCTACAACTACTACTGTTGCTGCTAATACTACTATTACTATTGCTATTACTATTACTACTAGTGCTACTTCTGGTATAACTTTTACTATTACTTTTACTATAACTATTACACTACAACTACTGGTAGTGATATGACTGCTATTATTACTACTACTACTACTATTACCACTATTACTACTGTTATGACTACTCATTACTACTACTAATAATACTACTACTATTACTAATAATAATGTTGTTAAAGTATTCTTAGATTTTTTTTTTTTAGTAATAGTTAAATAAATAAACAGCAAATAAATAAATCAAACATAGCTGTTTTAACTGCTATGAACTTCATGTTTGCCTTAACAGGTAACATAGCTGTTCAAATACAGCTCTTATTGAGGCATTACATTTTTTGTTGCCAGACCTTCTTACAAGTCAAGAGATTAATGTTGCCATTATTGCTGACAGAAAATCATATAACTTTCTCATAAATCACAAATAACAGAGCAGTAGCTATATATATTTCAGTACAACATGCTGTCCTTCACATTGTTTAAATATTTCTAAAAGTCTGTTGACTAGGTGCAATCGACAATTATTTTTCGGGAACTAAAAACTGACCTTAACAAGGAAGATACTTAAGTTTTGTGACAGATGGTGTAATATCTTAAAAAGTCACATGGACTCATACTGGTTTACTTCAATAAATATACACCAAAGCATTTCTTGAAAATTTCACAAATCGTTCACAAGTTAGACATGTTCATCCGTATTCATCACAAGCTTCACTTTGACTTAAAGCATTTTAATGAAGGTTATGAAACAAGAAATAGTGCACAATTCAATGACCTAGAACTATGATCTTTTTCATGCTTTTACTGCATATTGAAACAAGAATAGTGATTTACCACAAAACAACATCTTAGCCAAAGCTATACTGCTCACATAGAACAAACCAAAAACATTATCATCTCAGTTTTTTCCTTTTTAAGAAAATGTGGAAGGACCACTTAGGCACCATATAAATTTTACGGATGAATCAGTTATGGATGCCAGTTTGTCACCACTCAGGAGAAACGACTAGTTAACAACATTTTAAGGCAGAAGAAGCTCTGTGTCCTTTTATAAGCGATACACAATTCAGAACAGAAGTAACTGTCTAGCTAGGAAAAGACAGATAGTAGATTTTAGTGCACATATATTAACACGTCTACACACACATGTATACATGCACATGTAAAAATAAATGTACACATCGCTTGCATGCACATTTCACAGATATGAAAAGACACACACACATCAACACACATGTATACATGCATATGTACACACAAGCATATGTATATGAGTGTGTCTATATGTGTGTACACTCACGCACATAAATATATCTGTATATTTATATCCATATATGTATATCTAGCTATATAAAGAGATTGATCTGTCTATTAATATATAGACAGAAAGAGAGATTATTTACACACACACACACACACACACACACACACACACACACACACACATATATATATATATATATATATATATATGTATTCATATTTACATGTGCGTTTGTCCAGGTAGGAATACAACAAACAGATGAGTGTACTAGGGACCATAACTCATAAGTAAGTCAATAAAAACAAGCTTCATTCTCCACATTATGCTGATTTGAACTTGGTTTTGTCCTGATAAGTACTTTTCACTTATTCCATAAAATCATGTAGTAAAACTCAAGCAAAGAGTGAAAGTAGTTTGCCCAATAAGAAATTTGGATACACTGAATGGTTATACAATTTATAAGTCAAATTCACTGAAGAAAGATTCCTTGAGAAAATCTCATCAATAGCAGAGTTTATTGACTACAAAATTTGGCAGAATTTGGCCATTTAGAAATCTTACTGTGTATCAGCAAGCGCTTAAGTCTGAGGAAGTGCTGATCTTGGAATTACAATTTTACAACAAAGATGCATGAACCCGCTCATAAAATATTGCACTGCATTTTTTGCTGTTTCTGGTTTCCATGTGTATTGTAATCAAATGAACTGCTTTCAATGCAGCTCTGTGAAGAAATCAGTTTCCATAGGACTGTCCTTCAGACATCTGGTACATGTCCAACCATTCAGTTACAACTAAATTCAACTTCATGTCCTGTTTTTTATGGATCATGCTTTAACCATTGGTTTAAAATCCCAGTTTTCTGTTAGTTCTAGTGAATCTCTTGGCTGATATAACATGTGTACACTTGCGTTTGTATGACTGTGTTTTATCTAAAGCATGTTGTGTTGCTGGGCTTTGCTTTCCTACTCTGGCCAGTCTACTACAGTATTTTAAGCTATGACCTACATAAAAGGGGAAACATATTAAAAATGTTATGTCATTTCATAAGTGATAAGAAATCTTCATACGCACATTTGCAAAAAGCTTAATCAAGTACATAAAGGGCATGTGTTTGTCAGGGTCCCTATTAATTTGACAAAGCTTTAGCTTGCTGAACTACAAAAGATCAACAGCTAAAGATCGAAAGAGCCAAACCACGAGCGGCCAGCTAAGCAAATTTTTTCTAAGGGAAAGAATTTGCTTGGCTGTTAACAGGAATTTGCCTTTTCCCCAATGTGGAGCGATCTCGGATTTAGTATATTTAGTTGGGGGGGGTGTGAGGGGGCACAGCCCCCCACATGGGGAGGTATGGGGTGACCCCCCCCACACTTATTTCAAGTTGAAATGTTTTTGTTTTGTGTAACGGCCAAGCAAATTCTTTCCATGGGAAAAAATTTGCTTAGCTGATCGTTCACAGTTTGGACGTTTTGATCTTTAGCTGTCGATCTTTTGTAGTTCGACAAGCTAAAGTTTCAGCAAATTAATAGGGACCTGTTTGTCATATGATGACTACTAGTACTAGTACTGCTACTATTGGTACTACTACTGTTACTATTACTACTAGTACCACTGTTACTACTGTTATGACTAATAGTACTACTGGTACTACTAATATTACTACTAATAATAATACTAATAATAAAAATAATAATAATAACAATAATAGTGTTAATCACCATTATAATATGTTCTTAGATGTTTTATAACTACATTAGTAATAGATTAATAAATAAACAAACAAGTAAACAAATCAAACATAGCTGTTTTAGCTGCTATGAACTTCACATTTGGCTTAACGGGTAACACAACTGCTCAAATACAGCTCTCATCAAAGGATTATAATTCCAAAAGTGAAAGAACAACTTGGTATATATTGCAAGTTTAGTTCCAGCAGAATGACAGCATGTACCTGCATACTAACTTCAGATGAAAATAAAATGCTTTCTTCTTATAATTTAAATAAATATCAAAATCTTAAAAAGTAGATTGGCATTTGCTTTTAATTCTAGTTTCTGTTCTGAAGAAAGAAAGTAAGAATCATACCCTTCTGATTTCTTGACCTTATAACCTGCAATGTGAATGTTTCTGTACAAACTTAATGTTTTATATGACAATGCTGCATACAGCAGCCATCTTTCTCCTCTTGCTTGGTACAGTCTTGTAGCCTTGATAGTAAAATTAATAACTGATACACTGCCAGTTAACACTTGTATGATTTGCATTTCATTTTGTTATCTCTGCCAGTAAACTTCTAACAAAAGTTGATGAAATACACCGTGTTTATGACAAATTTATCAAAATAAACAAAAACAAAATATTGACAAACATGGGAAATAAAATAGAAATATTTTTATGTTTCTTTTCCAGATAACTTTAATTTGCTGGTTTGTATATTTGCCATACTACTATCGAAGAGAGGAAAATGAGTGAGCTGATTGTTTAATACAAATATATAAATTGGATGACTGTGGGTATGAGCATCAAAACATAATCTGTTTTCTTTATTTTGCATCAAATGACAAAAATATAGTTTATGACTTAATAAAGTGTTTAGCAGGAAATGTCAAATTAATATTTGACATTTTTTCTGACTAACCAGTGCTCATAATATGGGGCAAGTGGTAAAAGAATGAGAGGTAAACAAGGGATAGAAGGGAAGTAGAATGTCAAATGCACTTAAAGTAAAAACTAGATAAGTCACTCATCTTGTTTTGTCATCAGATAGATGTGATGTCATAGTTTCTGATCTTAAACTACGTTTCAAGAGATGAGTCCTACCCAGGTGTGATATGAGAAAATGTTAAAAGATTTTTTTTTCTTTTACATAAGAGTGTTAGAGGTGCATAACAAACCTTTATGAGAAATTTGTGGAAAAATAGCTGAAGAGGACTCGGTTAGCTCTTAGAGGGATGTGCAGGATTTAGAGAAAAATAACACAGTATTAATTAAAGTATTGTATCTTATCCATAAAAACCTACAGCAAGCACACAGTGTGACAACAGGTTCATATCTCAGTCTAACTGCTATTTATATTTTTAATTTATAGCCACCTTTAACACAAAGCACAGGCCTCAATTTGCAGGACTAGCAAACAGTGATGTCAGCAGAAGCTGATTACAGACTATAAAATGCTGTATATAAATTAATGATGATGCAGTATTTTACATTCTAATAATGATAACATCATTACTGCTGTGTTGAAAAAAGTCATACTACTAACAGCTGAGGCACTTATTAAGTCAAGCAAATATTACCTACTGTAGGACATCACACATTATGAACAGGTTTGTATTTTTGATGCTGCAAAATAGATTTGGCATAACTGTTATCTGTGGGACTTTTGATCGCTGGGATATCAGCAAAGGGAAAGAAAGCAGACTGAATTCATTTTACTGTCATGATATATATATATATATATATATATATATATATATATATATATATATATATATATATATATACTATTTTCATAAAGACAAAAAGAAAAATGTTTCTTTTATTGTGATGTAAAGGCAACCACTATTAATGTAAATGTTGGAACAAATATGCAGTAGCAACCTTTTAGTAATATGACACACAAGCCTTAAAATGTTTTAATAATAAAAGTCAGCTTAAACAAAATGAGTAAACTATAATATCATCTGACAAAATTTAACACTTCTCAATGGACAAAGAGGAAGGCCATTTAAGTTATAATTTCAGATTAGGACTAAATATGTATTGTTGATGAAATCCTTATGAGTATCTGACTACTGGCATTCCCTAGAATGCTTTATCAGCACCAGTACTACTGTAGAATAGTAAAACACATAAATGGAAATATTGGACTGCTACAGTATGAAGGAAGTACATTTCCAGAAAAGTGCTAATAAGTGACATCTGCAACAGTTTTCTCTAAACTGAAATCCCTATACAGGACATCGTTCCACAGATGTAATAATTTCATATTGGCCATTTTACACACTACTGCTGACTTGTTGCAAGTGTACAAAAAGATTGGCATCATTTTATTAAAGCTATATGTTTATAGGAACATTTGTATTAGTAGTAGTAAAACTACACATTTCATTATTCTGAGAAAGGAAAGGAAAGGAAAGGAAATTAAAGGATGGGAAAGGAAAGGAAAGGAAAGGAAAGGAAAGGAAAGGAAAGGAAAGGAAAGGATGGGAAAGGAAAGGAAAGGAAAGGATGGGAAAGGAAAGGAAAGGAAAGGAAAGGAAAGGAAAGGAAAGGAAAGGATGGGAAAGGAAAGGAAAGGAAAGGAAAGGAAAGGAAAGGAAAGGAAAGGAAAGGAAAGGATGGGAAAGGAAAGGAAAGGAAAGGGGAAGGAAAGGAAAGGAAAGGAAAGGAAAGGATGGGAAAGGAAAGGAAAGGAAAGCCCAGTTCAATTTTTAGCTCTTCTAACAACTGCATTTGCTACCATTTTCGAAAGTGTATTTCTTTTTCTTGAGTTAAGAAACAGGCATGATAGGTACTTCATAGTTTCTGTGTTAGCTAGCAGGTTTAGTGTATATGATCTCACTCCATGGCATAATAAACAAAAATAGATGACCAACTTACCACCATGATGTGTCGACTTTTACCATATACATCTTGCTCCATCTGTCTTGTGGTTATAGCATCCCAGCCTTTTCCCTCATTATGTCAGATATTGTCTAAACTACTGATTTACATATCAGCAGCTCACATATGCAAGTACCTTATAAGCACTTCCTTCACACCTCACCAGGAGAACACATTCACGCCTTTATCACTAGTGTGAAGCCTTCTGTTAGTATCCTGGTGTCTGTTGGATCACAGGCTGATGCTGCTGAAAATGGTACTGTAGTATAATTTGGTAGACAGGTGCATTAGGTTCTTTGACAGATAACCAAAGTGTTGACCGTACAGGCTCTTCAGAGTGAAAGGAATAACTAGTGGTCTAGTAACTTGAATATAAACTAGGATAAAGTCAGACTAGTGCAGCTTGTTGGTACAGGGCATAGAGACCACTTAAAGGTGTGATGATGCATTACATGTGTAGATGCAAAACAATAATGATGGTCTGGTCCTTACAGCAAACATGATATTTTCACTTGCATTCCTGTCACTAATCAACATCTGGAGGGCTACTGATTACAAAAATATGGTTTCAGATGTACCAGGAGTGTGAAAGAAAGAATCACAGGCTACAGGGGCCTGATCACATCAAAGTTTACAGTTAGAAACATTGGCATCCTCCTGAGATATGCTAATCTTTGTCATTAGTTGTTTATGTAAGTAATTTTTTGTTATTAGGTGTTTCATCAGTTATTCTTTATTTACTTAATGTAACATTTTGTTTAACTTTCTAGGAACACAGAGTTGTTGAATGGCCTATCCACATTTAATTATACGTTGTTAAGGGCTGACATATATCATGCGTTTCATTTTGAGGTAGGCACGTGCAGACTATGAGGCAGAACTAAGATCCATGCCTGTTAATACTATACCTCGGTCTAAAATTATGCATTTCATGGCAGCAAAGCCATATGTCCAAAACAGTTACAACTCATTTCTCATGCTATACTAAATATTTACAAGTGGGCAAATGAGTGCTTTTTCATGGCAACTGGCATTGCACTGATAACTACTCTGTCACATATGTCACTGTAGCATTCTACTGGTACATTTACTGCCAACTGATTCAAAAACAACCAGTGACTAATGAGTGACTTATACAGTTTTGCATTTATTTATTTAACAAGTGGGTGAACTGAACCACTAGGACCCCTTTTCAATGTTGGCCGACCTACAAAATTAGAAGACTGGATAAAATTCTTAGATAGTTCAATAATGTATATAAAAGGAAATACTTCACATGTATATACAATGCATACATAATACTGCTTAAGACAAGATGATATGCTCCATGAATACAGTCCTACAGGATCAACAAAATGTCTGAAAGGTTTGTGTTGCTATGTAACAAATTCAATAAAACAAGTGTATGTTGTGTGATTTCCTTCATCTGGTGTGGTGAAGTGTTGAACCTAGTGTTAATACTGTTAAATTAGCATATTAAACAATGGGTTCCTAAATTCATGCATACATTTAAAACTGTAGGATGACTGGTAGAATTCAGAAAACATGTTGCACATATTTAAATAACATACAGTAATTAATCTGGCCTCTGATAATCTGCGTAGCGGCTACTGATTTTTGATCCTTCTTTCTGATTTTTGGTGTGTACAGTACATTTGTTCTATTTTTGCAGTTATACCATCTTTAATTTTACCAAATGTTATGAAAGTTATTAACTGTATATATGCTGCATATGTATAGTCTCTCTCTCTCTCTCTCTCTCTCTCTCTCTCTCTCTAGACTATTCTGATTATTTTAGAATTATTATTTTCCTTCTGTATTGAATAATATAGGCTAGTAAACTGAATAATAAATTTATATTTTTAAAATAACAATACACATTTTTTATTTTATATTTGAATCTACTTAATAACTGTTACTGGATCTTTTCTTATTAGAATTCCAGTGAAAACTGTGCCTGACAAATTGGACATTCCTGGTCATTGAATATAAATAAAACATGATAAATTCTGCTCCTTAAATTACATAGAAAGGCCTTCTCAAAAATAAAGCTATTGCA
Organism: Protopterus annectens; assembly: GCF_019279795.1. NCBI lineage: Eukaryota > Metazoa > Chordata > Ceratodontiformes > Protopteridae > Protopterus > Protopterus annectens. The sequence goes on along the minus strand of NC_056733.1, from coordinate 1,781,210,507 downwards.
GAACAGAAGAAATCAGTTAAATTATGCATACATCAGAAATGTAACAGTTTTTTAGTTTTGAGACCAACATCTGTACACATGCGCGCATGTGTCTTTAATTCATTATAATTTCATGTATTAGTTTCTTATTCCTCTTCATCCTGGTTGCACCTTAAGCAATTACACAACCATATCTCTGTGCATAATCCATGAAATAAGTTATTTTAGCAATTCCCTTAAGTTGTATAACATAAATGTATACAATCATCGTTTTTTTTATTATACTTGACATTAAAAATTTCAAATTGAATGTTTGGATGAATTGAAAATGATGACTAGGGCTCCCCTATTATAAACAACAAATTAACAGACAGATTGAGAAACAAAATGTTCATCCTTCCATTTTATGTAAATTCTGCAGTTACTTTTTTGATAAATATATAGTAAATTGTAAAAATATTGCACTGCATTTTGCTTTGCATGGCTATAGATTTTAGTGCAAATCAGACGCATTAAATGGTTTTAGTTTACTTGTTTACTTAACAGTAATAAATCATTTTATTCATATTACCAGACACTTTGAGCACTCTTCAAAATATAAATCTAAGCTGTCTGTAATTTCCTGCACTGTTTCAACACTTTGATAAATAAATTTACAAAATATGTTTTCTTTATGGTTTGGGGTTTGTGCATCTTCCACTGTTATGAATACAGCGGATAAGAATTGTTTATGTTGTTATCACTTTTCATGCTATAGATACAGGTTTTTAACACACTGATTTAAATGATTCACTGCTACCTATTATAACTTAGTCCTGACAATTGGATCAATGCTCAGGTGTTTTTTTTTTTTTTTTTTTTTTTTATGTAAGGTGTATGATCAGGATAATTCCATTCCTTACTATATATTTCGCAGCAAGAAATACTTGAAAGCGAATTTAGATATTCTATATTGAGGAAGTTTGGCAAGCCGTTAACTTTTTGCTGTTGTTGTTTACATTTGATTACGTTCGTTATTGAGTTTTAATGTGAAATACATCATTAGTTTAAAATGGACAGGAGATATTTATTAAGATACACATCCTATTTAACATAAAAAGTTGGATGGATTAAATGTGTGAGAGAGACAGAGAATGAGATTTTCCACGAAATTAATGACTGAGATATAATTATTGTTACCAAGCCCGCACTAAGGTAAATAATTCCACCTTCATAAACGCATAAGAAGAAAAAGGCTGACTGAAAGTGACAAGGTCTTATCTGGTGTTTGGATTGCCTTACAGGCACGAAACGTTCATCTCCTTTGCTGATGTAGCTACAAAGATGTCCTCTGTTAGCGAACACAGTGCACTACTTGCAGGGGTTCAAGCCATGCATCTTGGTTTCTCTTGATATTTATTTTGGCACTTTCCAAAAATTCTGTCTAGCAAATTCAGTCTTGTTAGTTTATGTGATTTGTCCTTAGAATTTTTGTTCACATATGTGTGTGTGTGTGTGTGTGTGTGTTAGCGTTGCCACCTTTTCAAATGGCCAAAGTGGGACATTTTCAGTACAAACATCAGATTTTAGAGGCCGACACATACCCACGGTCAGGACAAAGGATAGAACTTAACTTTTTTGCCTAAATAAATGCTTATTCTTGTAGCATTTTAGTTGCTTATTCTATTTCTTATAACATTTAGGTATTTTAGATACAGAATAACTGTTTTATGCAACTATTACATAAAATATAGGAAATAATTTTGTCCTAAAATCTCAGGACATTTGCCATTTTTAAGATTTTTTGTCTGGACACAACTGCCCAAAGAGGGACTGTCCCTCGCAAAGTGGGACTGGTGGTAACCCTAGTGTGTGTGTGTGTGTGTGTGTGTGTGTGTGTGTGTGTGTGTGTGTGTGTGTGTAAAGAGTAAGTTATCTAAACTGCAATAGTCCAACTAATTTGTAAACATTCAGACACTACATTCTTGTATAAGCTACTTGCTTTCTCTGCGGTATCGTGTTTGTTACAAGCAAATGAGCAGCTACGCATACTGTTTGTAGTCTACTGAGTACAATTTTCTACACATTACTTAGAGAAACCAAGTTTATATATATATATATATATATAGGGAAAGTAATGCACGCATTTGGTAAGTGCTGAAGGAAGTAAGGTGTCAAATTTTTAACTGCTAGATAGGTTGGGGGGGGGGCAGCAAAAACTACACAAACATGCTAAGTTAAATTATCTGGCTACACCTAGAAGCTGGTATGTAGTTTAGCCTTGTATTGCTAATTCGTAGCCTATATGTCTTTCGAAAGCATACGCAGTATTTTAATAAACTGGATTTAGGATTAAGTCAAACAGTCCAGCCTTTTAGGTGGGCATACAAGCAACTATAATAATCAACCTATGTCTTAGTTTTGGTGCTTCTTTCTACTAGAAAGTCTGCTTATCTACAGCTAGCAAAGTTAAGAACTATAATCCATCCATCCATCCACAACTCCTTTTTACCATTCTGACATTCCTCTCAACTGTATAGATTTTCGCAGAATGTCCAGATTTTTGCCTCATTTTTTTTTTTTTTTTTTTGCCTATTACTGGTAAAATTGTGGTTTTCTGACAAAGCATTGCCAAATCTTTGAGGAGTGGAGTCAGAAAATAATGACCGACATATAAGATTCAGACTTCATATGCTTCAGAAAATTCATATTAATGCAAAACCTGTTATTCTATCAACTTTCTAAATTTGTAAGAGCAATATTTAAAATGTGTCCTTATTTTGCCCCCCCCCCCCCTATTATTTATGACTTTGTCCACATTTCTTGCTCTAAGAGGTTGAGAGCTATGCACGTGGGATCAGGGTGTCACTTCTACAGTGACAATCGTCACTCTAGCCAATGCTCATATACCGCCTTGTAATACTAACTTAAAAATGTAGGGTTACGCTCTGCACGTAATGTGCATCTGTCAGTAGCACATGATTGAAAATGCTTGAATAAACCAAAGTGCGTTATTTCAGAGTTATTTCTGATATGCAGATTGTTTTGCAGTATTATTATTGAAATCTCCCGTGTAAATTTTCAATAAAAAACAGGCAGTCATCCTGATTGTTAAAACTGATGAGGTTTCATATAACTGAACTGTAACAAGTAGATATTTACCGCTGTGTGTGTGTGTGCGTAAGTGTGTGTTGTATATGCACACATATATGTAATTATATATATATATATATATATATATATATATATATATATATATATATATATATGGTTACCACATGCAGGTAAAATTTAAATATTTAAAATAGGAGGCGACTGATGGCTTCAATCAGTAGAGACACAAGGTGTTTCTTCGCAAAGTTATTGTCATTTGAATTTCTATATTTAATGTCTACGCTTAAACCATACCTCTTGAAGAGTTGTCTGTGGAGCCTTTAAAAAAGTTGTATATATTTAATGGGTACTTCATTGTGAAACGCCCTCGTCTTTTTTTATTATCAAGAGAATTGAAATGGATAAACTAGCGGTCTTGCTGTATGCAAAAGGCGGTTTGAATGTTTTATATTATTATAAGAAACTTTTTTGCCCCAAAGCTTAGCACCTACTCTTTTGAGTAGATATGCTCGATTTCACATTTCTCTATACTTCTGAAACACTAAGTGCATTTTAACAGAACCATAGAACACTGCTTGCCTTTTCTCTTAACTTTTTCAACTTCACAGTTAAATCATTCCTAGCTTTAGACAAATAACTGAATGTTTAGCATTCCTCGTTAAGACAGTTTTTATTTTTCAGGGGCAGAATGCTGGGGATTTGCTTACTAGTCAGTATACCTTATATCAGGACAGTTTGCTGCATACTAAATTATTTGTAAAAAAAAAAAAGAAAAAGTTTAAAAAAATGCAGCCGGCAGCCAGTTAGGTTTTCTTTCTTTTTTCTTTCTTTCTTTCTTTCTTTCTTTCTTTCTTTCTTTCTTATCTAAGGCCACGATTACGTATTCTGTGAGAGCTGCTATCTTCTTAGAAAACTGCAGTTGTACAGTAACATGCACATATACAATTTGGGAAACTACTATTCTTACGTACCTGTACTGCCATTTTTCCTTTTCCCGTTTCTCTTGTCTGTTTCTACAGGAGATAGGGCTTGCCTGACATAATCCCCAGGAACGCATGTTGCTCCACTCGGGGTATTATTACCCAAGCTAGGGGAATTTGTACACAAAGCTGAAGGGCTGTTTACTAAGTCTGGGGTGCCAGGTTCTGGGTGCAGGCAAAGGCTGTGCCTAGTGGCTACAGGAGGTGAGGACATCTGAGGAATGTGCCAGTTGGACTGAAGAGCCTGATGTTGTTGGTGATGATGGTGGTGGTGGTGATGATGATGGTGATGTCCTCTGTGATGCTGATTGCCAAACATGCTCTCTTCATTGGGATATCCAGCAATTATGCACGACGGAGTAGACGTAGCAAGATCAGGGTAAGATATATGGTCAGGCCTCCCGTGAATTGACAAGGACGACTGTGAAAACGGGTTTAAGCTTTGCGCAGGAACATGGGGACTGCGCAGGCAGCTGAAGATGGTGTGATCCATGGCAGAAAAGTTTAAGTCCACCTCGATCCTTGTAACACTGGTATAGACACCCACGTTTTCAGTCTTAATCTGTCAGAAGATAAGTTTCCAAAAAGAAATGCCCACTTTCCAGTACAGTACCGACAATCCACGTCTTCAGCTCTAGCAAAGATCCGTAGGTTGAAAACAAATTCAGCAGTACGCACATGCTACATGAAGCCCTGCAAGTTGAGTTAGTTACTGAGAAGAAATTCTCAAATGGCAGTGAGGGGGGAGAGCGTCAGGACACAGACCAATGGAAGGTGGTCCCAGAGAGTTATTTTCCTGGGGTATGGCCACGGTGAGTGTATTAATAGTAATGTAACATGAGCTGGGGCGGCTCTGTAAGTTAGCATTGGCCACAAGGAAAGCTCACACCAGCACACGCTGCACCAAGTATTTCAAACTATCAAAATGTTTTTATAGCAGATTTAAAATAAAACACTGCCAGACAACGATAAAGTTTCTATTCTGGGGGGCACTGATTCTGTATTACATAGGGTAAATATTATTCTCGAAAAGAATGCACTGCTAGTAGCCGGACTGTAGAGTTGTCTCAACTACACGTTAAAAGCACTGTTGGATAAGGACCCATTTTCTCGCAAGAATTTCCAAATACATGTATTTTTCTGTTAAATGAAGAAATGTGCAATCGCATATATTTGAGCAAAACATCACTTTGCAAACATTCAAATGGATAGGCAGTTTAGCTGAATGCATTGCTTTGCTTAAGGCTAAGCAAGTATCTCTTAAATTATGTTACTGTTATTATAACCATCGAGAAGCACAGGCCACAACATAGATAAACATGCATCTACGTGTAGGAAGACAACAGATGCAATATTTTGTTGGTTGGTCGGTTTGTGAATACTTCAGACCATATACAGAGATTCTAATAGCTTAAATTCTGTGCCTAGTTGATTTGCATCTCCTGTCACTCTAAGGCTGCATCTTTTTCTCTACCGGGAAAATAATCACTCAGTAACTTGGTGTAACCAGATACACAGAAATAAATAACCGCAGTCTGCTTTTCAGTTACTTTTTTGGTAAATGCACTTTGTATGCATTACTTTAAAAAGTTGAAATGGACAAATACTTAGCATGGTGACGTTGCCATGCTTATTTATTTAGATCTAGTTTGCAAGTATATGTGTATGGGGGGAGAGGATGTTTTTAATGAAGTTAGACAAACAGAAGAAGCACTTGCTACCTTTATGATCTGCTGAGGGTTCTTCAGGTTGCTTCCTTACAAAGCCCTTTGCGTTGGCTACATGATCTGGGGAGGCATAAATCAACTGTGTATTATTAGCAAGACCTCAGATTTTTTTCAAGTAAAAACTGACGTTTTATGGACACGTGTAATTTTTCAAGGACACACTATCTCTACAACCAGTAAAAAAGAACGTGTTTCACTGCAATGCCGAGATAAAAGTTCACTTTTATAGAACTTGAATTGTCTGCTTATTCACTAATATACTAAGATGTTTTAGATGCAAAATAATTACTTTATGCGGTTGTTGTGGAAACATGTGAAAAATTAGTGCGCTAAACTCGCAGGAATTGTCATTTTCGTGTTTTCGCAGGAAGAAACTACCCATGCAGGAGCTCCATGCATAAAGAGGGACAGGTGGCAACCCCATTTCCCATTTTGGTCTGAAAAGAAGTTAATTCACTACCAGAAGACGTAACATAAGAGGAAGGGGTGTATATATGTTGCATTGCTCGCATTAACGATACCTGGAGTATTTTAAATAATTGCCCACTGTACCTCTGTTGCTCTCAGTTAATTAACTCACTCAGCTGACAGCTTTATCTCGAAAAAATGAGGAAGGAAGGCAAGAAAGAAAGAAAGAACATTTTATTGCTGAAGGAAAGGGAACGAAAGAGGTTTCTGATGCTGCAGCTTGCAGCTAAACATCAAAACACATAAAACACTCCTAGCTGTTACCGTGTTTCATTTCAAGATAAATGCCATTAAAGTTTTCAGGCTAACAGAAGGAGATGCAATAAAGCAGTGCACATAAACAAGTCTTTTCAGTTTAAGTGACTAAGTTAACAAGAAGCTGCAATGTGTTCCGGAGATACAGGCCCACGTCAAAAACTAACCCCAGCACTGAAACTATGCCTTCGATGAAACCCTATCTTCATATCAATGACCATCAACTTGCTAGCAGGAAATATGACAACTCTTCTGCGTGATTTTCCTCAGCTCTGTTAAGGACGTTTATTTACTGACATTTGTTAACCGGGAAAGTCCACTGGGCATTCAATGACCCTTTTTTTCAGTGGAGGCCTTAGCTTGCACGCCACCTCTATCCATTGTTTGCACTTGATTAAGAAGCCGACCGATGGTGTACATCCATTTTTAGAGGGCAGAAGATATGAGACTAATGTTTAAACATTTTTGTAATTGCACATTTGCTTATCTGTTTTTTTTTTCCTTGCTGAACACTTGCAGCACATTTGTTGGGAAACCTGTTTTAAATGCGCATTTGCCTGAGATACAATGTATAGGTAAGTATGCATGTATGTATGTTTTAAAAGATGAACTCCGAAGCATCGGGGCCCCTTTGATATTCTTGGCCCTACTGCAGGTATATTTGTGCATTATTCCCATGAGTCATCACCATTAACTATCTCCTCACTACCGCGCTAAGTTAGATGACTGAAACATTGTGAGAATTATTGTTTTTCCATTCAGGACTTGCTCTCTTCTAAAATGTAACATTTCCACAATACTGTATGTATCACTGCCAATCACGGCACAAGAAGACTAGCGTGGCAACTGTGGAGTGATTGTGAAATCAGTCTTCATAAGGTGCGTGTAGTGAGCTTGAAAAAAGAGGATAGATGATGCTGGGTTCGAATCCACTTTAACTTTCTCTGTGGATTAAGGTGTAAGTGCACTAGCGCAGTGAGTTTAGGAGAAAAAAAAGACAGAACGAAAGAGAAGGGGTACTGGCGCACAAAACGAGATACACGGTGACATATTGAAGGGTAATGACAGTCTGCGTGCATTGTGAAATGAATAGGATGTGTCGCTTCTTGTCCATCGGCACACTGGGCACTCCTACCATGGGAATCTTGGGGGGGGGGGTGATCCATGGAATATAATAATACATTGATGTTTTAAAAGGAAAAAAAATAAACTTTTTCCTAAATATTGCAGAAAACTTATGTTCTAAAGAAAGAGCTTTTACATAAGGCGTAAAATAGCCCTCATAAATATTTCTGTAAGAGTGAGCCAGCTTTGATTTCAGTAAGAACGCAGAGATAGACCACTTGGGACCTATTCATTCACTACATTGTTACAATAAAATTAGCAAACAAGCCGTGCATGTAATGTAGAGTAAATAGTAATATGATAAATTATTTTAAGCAAAAGAGCGACGCTAAGCTCATCTTAATAAAATACGGTAAGAAACAAAATTCATAACTGCTTGCAACTGAAAATCAGCTGCTGCAAACCCAATATTTTCTAATACAGGCTGCCCTTCAGTTTCTGTGAACATTCTCAAAATGTAATGACTATGCAAAAGTCAAATACTAAACTTTGCTTTGGCCAGGTAACAGCCTCCATTGTGTGACTCTGTGCAAAATGGTCTTGTGAGATTAGTGTTCTACCCCAGCGTTAAAAGAGCCTGCTGTAGAAGAATATTTGTTAAAATATTTGAATTTAAAGGTAAGAACAGACAAACAACGATAGACTAGATTAAAAGCATCACAGCATAACGTGTTGCTGTTGTAAGCAACTTTTTAAATTTAATACCCATAAAACACAATCAGGCCTCTCAACTGTCCCACTCTTGGGGGAGCAACCCTATTTGCAGGACTGATTTTTTCCCCGAGCACAGTATACCTATTTTTGGAGGTATGGTCCTTTTTTCAGGCTTGATTTACTCCTTCACAATTAGTCTTGGCACCTTTACAATTTTCTGACCTTCCATAAATGATATTTGAAGCTATCGAGTACACAGAAAACCACACTATTTGTCCAACATACTAGTGGCAATAATAACGTAACGAAAGAGACATCTTACATCTCCCTTTTAGAAGAACAAAATGACCTTGTGGCTAGGTAGATTTTTGCAATACAGTTCATTAAAGTTTACAGCTTTTACATTGTCTCTTTGTCGACATAATGTGCATATATATATATATATATATATATTTTTTTTTTTCAAGCAGTTTTGTCACTTAAGTTTACTAAACGTGTTTCTGCGTAGTATTTCACATTCTTGCTTAAAGCGGGAAGAGTTACCATGTTATATCAATTTAAAGTCCATATTTTGGCTGGGTGTACTTACTTTTCAAGAGTCTTTATACCTATTTTCAATATCAGCAGGTTGAGAGTGCTTAAAGTCGTGCGGATACAACTTTAAAAACACTGTTAACACGGACCGCACAAACTGCAACATATTTATATATATTTTTATTCTTAATTTCCCAGCCCTTCCACCTTACCACCATTACGTCTTGTCAAAACGTAAAATAATGAACGGCTGCTTTCTGAACTGGCTTTGCTTCAGATATTCAGTACTATAATTGCACATATGGCTAAACAATTAAATTACACGTAGAGAAAATATTTAATAATTGTTGCTATATGTGGCTAAGTGTCTATATTTATGTGTATGCATATATACTCAGATAGGTAGACAGACTGATAGACAGATCGATATATAGATTATAGACCGTAGCTCTCAACTTCTTTCCTCCAATATCAACCACAAATCCAGAAATAATCAGGGGTGATCAGGACACTTTTCAAAATCTTAGTCCTATCAACCAGAGAAAATGACTTAGTAAGAAAGAACTAATATGTATTGTCTAAAGTAAAAGAACTGTATAGCTTTAATTACAACTACCAGTTATAGGGGGGATTAGGAGGGACAGAACAAAATTTTGCGCGCGCACATGAACGAGAGTGAGCGAGCGAGAGAGAGAGAGAGCGCGCACTAAAGTACCAGTGAAAATCAGGAAGCCATAACTTACAAACTGCTATGTCCATTGCTTTTACACAAATAATAGTATGGCTGTGATGTTAGTATGATGCACAGTGCAATTTATACATCTTGCTTTCTCGAAACACAAAATACTGTCCGAATTCCTTTCATCATTATTAAAACAGTTACAGCATTTGATAAACTGTACTTCAGTGTTTTATTAATATTACTGAAGTTAATTCAGTGCAGTCTGCAATACAAATCAATTACATTAGATGCGAGTATTGCCATTTTAACACACTTTTCTACTGTTTGATGTTACAAATTGCCGCACACACACACACACACACACACACACACACACACACACACACACACACACACACACACACACACACACACACACACACACACACACACACACACACTACAAATCTAAAAGCCCCGGCATTCCACAACAAAAATAGCAACACGTAAATCAGCAAGCTCCCTTTTCCAAGTTAATTTGTCTTATAACTAGCACTGATAAGTTTTACATATGCTCCTCTCGCAGCTCACTAATCTCCTACTTCTGACTCGGCAGATTTGTTCTTAGGCACCCCGTCGTTTGAGTGACTTGCACTTACTGCAGTTACAACCTGCACTTGAAAGACGGGTTATTTTTTTAAAGATCGTCACTGTTATCCTTTTTGATTAGAATCACATTCTGCATGCCCGACAAAGGACAATATTTATTCTGCAGTGATGCTTTTATTGTTACTATTATTGTTGTCACGGTTGTTATACTCATTTATTTGCTTATTTTTTAATGCACTTGTGCTTCAACTTGTTGCCTTACCCAAATGTATTTTCCTATGTTTAATGAGTTAGAGCTGATTACCACTAGTACAGTTTACATTTTTTTAATGAAGATTTTAGCATGGAGCATGCTTGTCAACTTTTTGCTCAAGCATGCTGAAGAAAGCCAATAATAATAAGGTGTGTGTGTGTGTGTGTGTGTGTGTGTGTGTGTCCGCGCGGGGCGGGGGGCTAAGAGACAACATCAGGGACAGATTTTAAACATTACACTTACAAATTTTATAAAACTGCTAGAATAACAGGCTTTGCATTAGCCTGTATTTTGCGAAGCACACAAAATATTCAAAAGTATTTCATTATTTGGTGACTGCAATCCTCAGTGGTTGCCAGAAAACCATACATTTTATGAGGAACTGACCAAAAATAAGAGGCACACATCTGCGTATTGTGCGCAATTATGAACACATGTGAAGTGTGCCAGTGTTAACTGGGAAGGTGAACGGCACTCCAACTGAGAAAAGACGATGTATGCACAGGGTGGAAGGTGAAGGTCAGGCTAGGCGGGTGCTGGTAGTTAAAAAAGGCGCTATGAGGCGTGTAAGTGCGCGCGCGCACACACACTGCCCTCGGAAATAACATTCTCATTCAGAGACAGTTGGATAGTTGTGGATACATAAAGCTTCAAATGTTGGCGTTTCACCCTTTTCATCATACATTGGTCTAATTTTGTAAACGATAACAAAGATAGCAGATGAACTCTGCTGTAGGTGAATATAATAGGTGTCCACTTTTCTCTCTGACGACATACTTTATTTTTATTTTGTAAAACAATGCATATAAAATAGAATAACTGTATTTCAGATTTCGAAATGGACTAGGGTCGCCTCCTTTTTTGATAACCTAAGTGGGACTCTTTCTTTTACAGAAATGGGAGACTTTGAATGACAAATTATATCGACAGCTCTTGTAAGGACGTAGATTCCACTTTTGTCAAAATAAAAACACATTCTTACAGTGTTGTATTAGTTTCTATAGTTTTATATAATACTAAGGTGTCTCAGATACAAAGGAAGTGTTATCTAACTATAAGAAGCATACGAAATATGTTTGCCCTAAAATCTCAGAACATGTGCTATTTTTGCGCATTTTCTGATGACATAAGCTCCAAAATAGAGACTATCCTGCATGAAGGGGGACAGATGGTAACCATAAAAATGGAAGCACCTGGTTTGACGCCACAACTTCAGAAAACTGCTGATGCAAAGTATTTTATTTCCTATTATCATTAAGATAAAGTACTAAAGGAACAAAGTAAACCAAATAAGTTCACGGTTCACCTTATCCTTTTACGCTTTTATTCAAGTACATCACTGCCTGTAATTATATTAATATATATGTATGTACTTATTTATTTTCGGAAGGGCTGTAACAATAAAAGATAAAATGTCATATTTGCATAACTCTGTCCTCACACACAGTTTAACAGTGGTTTGAAAATTACTCTTGACATTTTTAAAACTGCAGCTTTAAAAGTATTACTTGTTATGTATATTGCTATACATTTTCTCATTTGTAAATCTGTTGTAGTACCCCGTTGTTCTATACCCTTGGTACTTTACATTAATAAGGATGGTAAAACTTATTGTTTCTGAATGGATTTTGACTGTAGGTAAATTATAATAGCACTGAATCCTGTTTTCTGATAAAGTAGATGTGCAGAATGCATTATTGCAGTGAACCCTGAGCGTATGCATTTAAGACTGTATTTATAACCAGATGTTTTTCCCCTGCTTATATGCCACAGTTCTCTCATATTTATCTTCTGGAGTTTTTGTATTACAGTTTCGAGTTCCAGGGCATCTAAGGAAATAGGAACCTCTGTTTGGTTTTATTTTTCCATAACCACCGGCAGCAATACTTTTGGGCAGAGATAAAAGAAAAATGTTTATAGACGAATAAACATACTGAAGTTAAATAACGGACTATTCAAACTATTTCTTTCTTTTGAAATCTATGAGACAGGTGTGTGCAATATATTTTCAGTATTGTTTTTCCTTAGTTTTGTGCGCGCGTGCGTTTGTGGCTTCTATATCCCTCGTCAGCATACCTCTCAGTTCTCCCTGATTTTGTCTCATATTATTGCTTTGTCCCTACTAAAACTGCTGATTTTCTTGGTAAACCCAGGGGATTGGAGTCGGTCAATAATGCCATACATTGTAGCTTCATGCAAGTGTTCAAAATGCATGTTGATGGAAAGCCTGCTGCTATATTCATTTTGAATTGATAGGAGTAATTTAAAAATGTCATAGATTTTGTCCCTTTGTCCCACCATTAGTTTTTTTTCTTTGTCGAGAGTTCTTGAGTAAAGAAGGTGAAAGATATGACACGATGATGTTCCAACTGTTCGAGATCAACCATGTGAAGGTGAACTACTGGGTTGTTGTTTTCTGTGGGAAAACCTCGGCTGATGCGATTTCCAAGTGAAGCAGCGACGATTCTTTTCTTTTTGGAACATTTCTCCCATCTTCCATTTTCTGTGACGGTGGAGATATAAAATATGATTTGTCCTGACAAAATACTATTTATGCCGTCTGCTGCAGAAAATAGATAAATAAATAGAAAGAAAGAAAGAAAGGACAGTACATTACAGTTGCTGTATCAAAATGCTACGGTGATGACTTTACATTTTCTCAAGACTTGTAGAAATTTATCAGTATTGAAGAAAGGTGGGCTTGTGAGCGGAAACTGAGAATTCATGTTAAAGTTTTATGCCCCATTTCATTCAAAACTGCTGTTATCTGATTTGTAAACACATAGAACTGTAATTCTCATTGTACATATGCATATAGAAATAATTTGTGTAATTTTAAAAGTTTTGCATGAGTAAAAATATAGTGCTAAAATAGTTTAACATCCAAAACCATAAATCATGCTATCAAGTCTCCCTGTGTGCTTTCTGTCAGATTCTTCTGTTTTGATTTTTTTTTTCAGAATCCATACATGCTGCTTAGCTTACTATGAAATTTTGTTAGCACTGCTGAATGCCAGTGCTTAAACGTGCCTTTGGCTAAAGCAAATGTGAAATATTTGACAATTTTAAAGAAATAACAGACATACAGGACAGGAAACCACATCTTTGATTATTGACAACTCTAATAGTTAGAAAATGATGGAAAAGTCAATTTTTGACCCAGTTTATTTTGTAATTTTTAAGTGAAAAATAAAATTGACTTTTAAAAGATATTTAGGCTTTTAGATTTAGCATGGAATATATACATGTATGCGAAAATGCCAGAATGTAACTATTGCCACTTGCCATAATTTATGTTATGAAATACAACATACTGTTTTATAGAAGTTTCTTCTAATGTATCACACATGCCCTGATTTTATAATCAATTTGAAACTTATAGGACATGGCAATTATGTTACTGCTCTTTTCATGAGAGCGGACATGATGTTATGATTTCAACTGAACAGATTCTATTAGTCAAACCCTGTCTCCAGGGATGAAGCGCTATAGTTGGGGTCAGCAACTATGAACTGCAGCAGAGACTCATAAAATATTTCATGAAATGTTCCCTGGCTTAGGAGGTACCAAATCTGCAGTAGATTTGCTGTAACATGGCCATAGGCTTTTGGATCACATTTTGCATATTCTAATAAACAATGGGTTAACTACAGGTGCTTGAACCTGAATTTGTTGTATTTGCAGCTAAAATAATCTGTCTATTCTATTATAATATTTTGATTGTTTATGAGGTAGGCTTAGTGATTAGAATGTCATGTGGCACACATATTGGATATATTCTGATGTAAAAGCCAGTACCAAAGTGCTCTGGCTGAGTTTGGAGATGACTACAAGCTAAGAACAGTCTTTGAATCTGCAAATTATTTAGCTATCCTGTAGGAAGGTTTGTCTGAAATAGTAACTGATGTCAAAATCATAGTCTGAAACTAAATGCCAAAAATGCATTATTGTATCCTTTGAGAAGTCATCTACCCCAGGGAACTACCTCACTTAGGATACACCTCTAACAGCTGACCTAGTTGTTCAGAATTTGGGAATGTATGTGGACAATGACCTAACTTTTGACCAAAATATGCCTACTGTTGTTAAGAAATTCATTCTATATTGCACAGTTTATAAAAAAGGGATTGTGTCTAGATGCAGGTTCGTCATCGCCCCCTTTACATAATGCCCCTTTGGCATGTATCTGTCCAGACACATGCAGCAACTGGAATGCTCAGAGAGATACTTTAATAAAAGGATACAAGGTCTAAACAACATGCCCTACATGGACCGACTCAAAGCCCTGACACTATTCTCGGTATCCTACAGACTGGCAAGAGGTGACCTGTGGCTGGCAAACAAGGCATCTTCTTACTCATTAATGATGGATTTACTGCACATCACCAAGTCAAATGGCATTAGAAATACTCTGTATAGGGATCTAAACTTCTTTTGTAACATCAACAGAACATTTTGGATGGGCAGGTATATTCCACAGAGGACACCACTGCTATGAAATAGACTTTCCATCCACATAAACAAGAGTTAATTTGTGTCCATTTTTAAGTTCACCTTAGATCTATCTATGGGAAACAAAAAATTTAATCCAGGACTGCCCCTTGTACTGCTATTGTACAAATACAGCTCCTAAATATTTTATCCCATGGATGGGTTCCCTTAAATTATCTGTGGTATTATCCCAGTTATACCCATTAGTGATAATATATAATTATTAACCATTGGATGGGTAAGGTGACTATATAGCTAAATGGGCTAGTTTATTTTGAACACAGAAAGGGAAATTGGCTAAGCTTAAAATGGCCCTCAAGAGCAGCTAGCCTAGCACTTACCGATTAACTTATATACAATCTTCATGGAGATCAGCCCACATCTTCTATCTCTTTGTTTTACATATTAAGCCAGCTGACTTGACATGGTGTTATGGAGTGAAGCTATTGTGACAACCTCACTTAAACCCAGGGCAGTAATTGAGGAGTCTTAGTCCTCACCACTATCACCGGTAAGGGATCGTCAGTGAAGCAGGGATAGAAACACACAATTACCCCTAAGAGTACACTGGGAACAGGCTCCAAACATGGGACTGGACTATATGCTTCACTTCAGGTCCCCAAATGAGTCTTCATATTAACCACTGCAGAGCATTATGTCCCAGTTTTAGGTATATGACACACTTACATTTAAATATTTGATATTCACACATACAAACAGTGTTGGGAAAGTCTGGCACAGATTTACCTGCTATGTCCTCTTTTCCATATTACAAGGTAACAAATGCCACCAGTCAAATACCACAATACTGTTTAAAAGGGGTGTGAAATTATATTGGGTAAAATAAATATTGATATAAATGGTAGCATGTAATCCAAGCAGTGGTCTCGGTGTTATCACAATAAGCATAAACACTCTCAGGTTACTGAAAGTACATTCTAAATAACCAGACAATAAAAGTTAGTAAGTATTTTTCTCATCTGAAAAGTCACGTCCAATTTTCTGTTTTTTGTCATTTTATGTACAACGTAACATACTTGATTTAATTGTTATTTACTATTTTACTGTTATTTACTACCTAGTTAAGTACTATTTGTAAGCTAATTTATGGTAATCTTTAACCTTGTTATAACTGTGGTTAGTTTGGAGCTTTTCTCCCTGGGCCTCTACTGAAAATGGACATATATCCAGTTAGACTAGCCCAGTCAGCAAATGTAAAATAAATAAATAAATAAAAATAAAATAGTAAAATATTTAATAAATGAAATTCTTTAAAACATATATACATTGAATAACTGATTCTAATAAACCACAGAGTTTCACACACAGGAATTATGAAAATAACACTGTAGGACAGGTTTAACACTGATTGTAAAAAAATCTCTAACTATCTAACTATAGTTACCTGACTGTCTAAAGATTAACCGTCCCTGTCTAATCTAATTAACTTAGCAAAACAAGATGATATTTTTACTTCTGCCAGGCAAGATAATAATTTATGCCCACTCTTCAGGCTGTTGTTTGTCCTCAGCAACTGGAATAACAACTCCTACTATTATTGCTGAACAGCTCTGGAAAACAAACTGAGTGATAACTACTGATCTGGAAAACAACAACTGAACAACAATTAAACAACTACAACAACTACTGAACTTTAACCGACTCAGAACCTGCTTACATAGCAGAATTTTTTTTAAAGTCACAGAAAGCTGTTATGAGAATTCTATTCTCTCATATCAGACTTTAAAAAGTAAATGAAACAGCTGCTGTGGAGATTCTATTTGTTTCAGCTCTGGCACACAATGACATTATATCTAGGCCATCTGACTGGCATAACCTACATTCAGAATCCTTTTTAAAAACATGTACATTTGGTCAGCCAGAACACTGTTTGATTCAAACATCTTACATAAATCAAAGTAACAATCAAAAAACATAAACTGATTTACAAAATTATAACTAGTCATGCTGGCATATATAACACGAGGTAATTTACAATTATTTACAATTATTTGCAAAACTACAGCCAGTCATGCTAGCACAGATAAACTATCTAATATCCTCACATTTATATTTTCCAAAACTGAATACATACATACAGTATATTAGCAGAAGTAAAAGCAAATTAGCTTTCAAGAATTTCTTGGCTTAGAATTGCAGAAGTATAATTCACAGTGGAATATGGTTCAGCTGCACCCCTCCAGATTTTTTTCACTTTTAGAAAGAAAAATATATGCTTAGAAATTATACATTTGACTTATTCCTTCCTGAGGATAGATTATTTAAAAGTCTGATGACTTTTTTACTTTCCCTGATGAGGAAAAAGACAAAATATCAGCTCTTAGAGAAAAAAATGAAGGGGAATTCAATAAAAGATACATGGTCATTTCTGATCATGGGCACATCATGGTGAGATGCAAACATGGCCGAGAATATTTTTAGATTCAGTAAACTCTGTGTGTAGCAGCGTGCACTCACACATAAACATGGCAATTTCTGTGGCATGCAAATTACAGCATAAGTAGCTGAACTGTATGCTAATGAAGCAAACCAACATGGTGGAGTGATTCAGCAATCTGTAAAGCAAGCATGTAGACTCCATGCTCGTGTTGCCCATATATTTGAAAGTTTTTCAAATACAGCAATGGAAAGGAATCTACACAGAAACAAGACCAAGTAAAAGTCCTTAGATTTGTTCAGAACCTACCATAACATGTAACCCCGCACATATTATGACATTATTAGATATGGTCAATGCTAAAAAAATAGAATAACAATAGAAACAATTCCTTAAGTGGCATGACATAAATGCAAGTTTGCTCCCCTACCTCCAAATGAAGAATGTTTTTGTAATTAATGTAGGCAGCTAAAAGTGTAAACCCCATGAAACATGCTATTCATACTGTTATGTAAACATATGCAGTATGTATCTGATGGAATACAGTCAAATGTTATCAAAACCTGCATTCTTCTATACAAATATATAGTGAACTAATACCCTCCATTGAGTGTACAACATTGGGCTCCCTTTCAGTTTTCCTGCCTACATGGTTACCAACCATATAGATTCAAGGTTGTCGGCATAGTGAAGATGCAAATGAGGTCAAAACTCATTAGAATTGCTGAATCCCAAAAACTTCTAACTATGTAGGGATGTTCACTTCATGTAAGCACTTCCACAGTATTCTTGTTCAATGGATGGCAGCAGTGAATGATGACATCAGGGGAGTGTGTTAGGTTACACTTACAAAGGTGTACATGTAGGTCTGTGAAGTGTAAAAGTGCATGTAAGCAGTGCACAATTCACAAGTTCTGTTTCATCCTCTTTATTGTTTGTTAAAATGTATTATCTCTGTCCACTTTAAGTTAAAATTTCTTTTTTAATTTTTGGCATTGTTTATGTGATGCAGTGCTTAGTGCAACCACAGGAAATGGAGGAATGAATATCAGGTTTCTCAGTGCTTGTTACATAACTATTCTATGGAAGCACGTGTATGTGTAGAGCTAGAGTATAGAAGGTCCTGGGTTCTAGTACAGGGTCTGCAACCTTTTTTTCACTTTTTGAGCTACACATTTGTGTGATATCACAGGCAGAGAGAAAAGTAATAACAAGATCACCTGTGTTTATCTTATTTTGGAGTTGGTGTGCACAGTGGCGTGTAGGTGCACATAGCACACTAATGAGCACCAATGGAGTTGATATATTCAGTAACGCAGCAGGTGCTAATTACAGCATAGGCAGGTGATTTTCAGTATGTTGGAGCTATTCAATAAGCTATAAAGCATCCATGTAGCCTACATTCTGTTTTTTCCTGAACCTTTCAATACTATGGGAGTAAAGACAATGACATTTTAGCCCTGAAATAAAATTGTGTTAACTGCTGCATTTGCAAGGTAAGTCCTGAACCTAGAATGTATTCTTTAATAATATTAAGGTGTATCCTTGTATTTCTTAACTTGGTGGAGTAATGAAGTAAATAGTGGTGGATATGTACATAAAGTACAATAACATGTGACAGCAGACACTGATTTTACTTATATGTGTCCATCCTAAGTTTTTCTCTTATTCTTTTAATTGCAATTTTTTGCATGATGCTTGACATAGCACAAACATTGGAAGGGGAAATAAATAAATTTCAGGTTTAGCAGTGTTTATTTGGTTTACACGAAGCATGGTAGACCACCTAGGAAGTAGACAGCCCAAAACAGAAACCCAATACGTTTAATGAATGCCCTTGGCCATTGTGCAAACCTGGCCTAGAGTACAGATGGTACTGGATTCTAGTACAGAGTGTTCAGCCATTGTTTTACTGTTTTCACATTGCAGTTTGCAGCAATGGAGTGCAACATAGACAACTGTTTCCTTAACATTCTTGTGGCAACAGGTGTAAGTGCAGGACTACTAAATTCATGGTCCTGGGTTTGAATACAGCATATCCCATACAGTATTACTTTTACTGATGGAGTACTCTATGTATTATCACATTTATCATCAAATACATGTTTGTGGGTATACTGAGTACTATAGTCGTGTAAATGCATTCCTGCTATCTGGACCAGCATGGCTTTAACTTTTGTGAAAAACACATACACAACTGCCTATACATGCAATTTCTTGCCACTGTTGCATTCTGCCTGTCAGACATTAGCAATGTGGCTTGCATTTGTGCACTGCTTACCTATGCACAAGCAGGTATAACTCACATGTGTGTACACTTTAACCATCTCGCAAATCTGCTGCTCACTGCACTATAGAACTGGATATATGATGCTTTTTTATTGATGTTTATTGTCCACTTCTTTTGTATGACATAAATGTACATGTGGAAGCACTGCAAATTGAGGACACATTCTAAGTATATGTCATATATTTGCAATACATACATGTGTTGCCCCCCCCAACCAAGTAGTACAACCCTGGATCTCAGTATTTTTTGCACACATATATCAGCCACACCACAAAGTGTAATATATAATGTTGTGTGCTCCCTCATGGACAGGGCCATTTTGTGGTACTGACAACCTTGCTCTGCTAAACTTAAACATCCAATTATGCTCAATAAGAGTACCTGTGTTTTTACACAGCTAGGCTTCTACACACCCTAGTGCTGCTAGGCTATTGGTCTCATATGAACCTATGAATCTATGTGCCTATGCAGGCCTCCCAACCTGTTGCCCCACAATGGCCTGCTGATGTCAATTCACCTGCAACCATGTAAATCAGACTTGTGGCATGGTGCTGGTGTAAAGTACTGAGTTCTATAGTCTGTGTACTTAGGCAGGGGTTTTGTTCTCACTGCAGTCAAGTATGTGTGTGTGTGTGTGTGTGTGTGTGTGTGTGTGTGTGTCTAGTCAGAAGAGCAAGTGTGTATTCTACAGTTAGCACCCCATTCCCATAAATTAACAGTCTTTTAATATTTGCACCTGCTTACAGATCCATTTCAGTCAGGCCTCTCAATTTCTTCTCTCCAACATGCACCGCTGATGTCATCAATTTTAAGTTGACCTGTAGCCATGTTAAAGTCAGACTTGTGCCATGGTGCTTGTGTAAAGTACTGTCTTCTGTACTCTATGCACTTAGGTAGGGTCTCTGTTCTCACTAAAGTCAACTTGGTGTGTGTGTGTGTGTGTGTGTGTGTGTGTGTGTGTGTTTGTGTGTGTGTGTGTCTACTCAGCAGAGTAGACATGCTATCTTACAGTTATTTCTCCAATGGCATGACTTGCCAGTATTTAAATGCTTGCAGCTACCTACACATCCATTTCATGCAGCCCTCACAACCTCTTGTTTCCCACATAACCTGCTGATGCCATCCACTATAAATTGACATACAGCCATATAAAAGTCAGACTTGTGCCGTGGAACTTGTGTAAAGTACTGCATTCTGTAGTCTGTGTCCTTAGGTAGGAGTTTTCTTCTCACTGCAGTCAACTATCTGTGCATGTGAGTGTGAGCTGTTTCCTGACAGAGAACATTTTACTTCAGCATGTGAGACAATGTTATTGCAATATGTTCAACAGACAATGCTGATGTCATCAGCTATATCAGATTATTGCATATGTAGTCATTCCACCAGGGTGTGATCAGACACTGGCCTGGAGCCCAGGTAGACATCACCTCATCTGATACTAGATAGATTACAGTGACATGTCTTTTAATCTATCCACATACATCATGGCATAGTTAGTAGGCTCTATGTTATCTTGATAAAAAATCCCTATGTTCTGTCCAGCTGCTGCATGTATCCAGTGTGAATATTTAAAAAGAGAGCATTATACTGTATTACTGTTCTGACGAGATTCAACTACAGCACTGAGATGCAATCCTGAGATCTGAATGTGATGGTGTGACCTATAATGTGCATCATACATACGTACTGGAAAATTATTAAAGAGAAAAGTTAGAAACTAATGAGACACATTGTAATTCCTGTATTCCCAGCCCTTACAATTGAATATACTAGAAAGTGCTGACAAATATAAGTGACAGGTACAATTATTGGTTCAACAACACAAATGCAGATATACTAAGCACTAACATGGCTATGCACCCTGTGCATCAGCCAAAAAGCTTTTGTGTCTCTTAATCCAGAAGAGAGAAAACAGGGATATGGCACAGTTATCATCACTTGCACAGGGTGTTGTTTGGGGGTGCATGAGGCCTAGGCTGACACAAAAGGACAGTGAGTGTGTGTGAGTAAGAAAGGGAAGCAGGCAGGCTGAACTATGTAACTGTTGTGTGTGTGTCTGTAGGGGTCCTCCTGATGAAAGTGTGTGTGAGAGTCTGTATGAACACAGCCAAGCTCAGGTCTAGCTTTGCATCTTGGAATGTTGGATAGGTGTGAGCCATGCATGGTACAGTTGGCAGTTCACCATTGTTGTCCCTGACCATGAGAACGAACTCTGTGAGAAGTTGCACTGCCACCTGCATGCCCAAGGTCAGATGCAGTGTTGCTACTTGAATGTGACTGATGTCTGCTGTACATGCTCACTTCACTGGAATGCCCAGGACCATGATCCCATGGCCTGCCATGTCTGGTTGTGGACAGCACACTCACTGATGGACTAGTGGAAGTACTGCCGTCACAGAAACATGATCGGGCAAAGTAACATTAGTTATCAGCAGATGTTGTGGCTGATTTACACTCACAAGTATTCCATTCTCCTCCCAGCAGATGTTCCATCACAGACACTGCTCTTTCCATGACAGACACACCTTGGTCCATCACAGACACTTTTCATTCCAATGTGTCACTCATCCAATCCAGTGAATTGGCAACTTGGTGGAGGCAGTCATTCATGTCAGCCTGTGCCACATCTTCAACCCTGAGCATTTATCTGGAGAGCCTTTTTGAATGTGCCTGTGTCTCCATGATGGCCCTAAACATACATTGAGTATCAAGGGAAGAGACACCTGCACCAGGTGGAGGAGGGAGATTAGGGTCCCTCTGAGCACCCCTATCAACCTTCCTGCATGGCACTTTGCCCACACTTTGGCTATGGTCAGAGTCAACAGGCACTGAAGCCACAGTAGCCACACTTCCCTGATTAATGTCCTCATCCTCCACCTGTCCAATATCTGTGGGCTTGGTGAACTGGGTAGGCATAGGCCTACTGGTTGTGTCCGGGGAAAATGATGGGGAGGTGGCTGGATGTCAGCCTCTATTTTTGATTTAACATTTGTATCCCCCAACTGTGCCTCAGTTTCTCCACCATCATCATCAGTGTCTGCTGAGACACTGACAGCAGGTGGCATAGGGAACACACTCCCACTGTCATGATTACCTGTGATAAAAAGGAAAAAACACAGGCGTACATTAATACCTGCACTATTATGGTGCAATATATGCTAGACTAATAACAGTGCTGCCACTATTACAGACAGTACAGCAATACACACAACAGACCTAAAAAGACACATTATGATATTTCTTTAAATTGATCTGTAGTACTGACATACATTTATTTGACTTACCATCTGCAGGAGGCATATATTGCTCCTAATGGTCCTAAAATAAGTTAAGCAAGAGGTAATGGCAACATCATTACATGTAACAGTAAGACGAGGATAATACACATACTTCTCTATATCTGCATTAACTGTACATTCAACAAGAACGTGGCTGACAACTCCAAACTAAGCTAATAACTGTAGCAATTTTCAGTCCCTCCAAAAAAAGACGTGATACAGAAGCAACTTTTATTTCAATTGTTTTACTATACAACAGTACTCAACTGGTCATATAACAAAGCCTGCATGGAAGCTTCTGTTGGGACTCAGAAGGAGTGGTGCCCAACGTCAAAGACATGCTGTGGTCCACTGTGCTGTGAGCTCTCAGGTTGGAGGATATTCACTAGGAACACTTCACTGGGGGTAGGAGGTGGTTCTGTAGCAGGCCCTCCCCAGTTACCCTTCAGGTCTCAGGCAACTGCAGCTGCTCACCTACTTGCAGTGGTACTTGTTCATATGTCTGACCATGGCCACCCACAGAATTGATGTTGTGAAGAATTTGCTGCTATAATTGTAGCCTTGGTTGCAAATTGGGCTGAAGCCTTCCCAGCAGAAATGCTCCATGTTGACAGAGATCGTCAACAATGATATTGTTTTATGTTTCACTGAATGGCGAGTCTCTGCCTCACTGATATTGTTTGTGTCCTAAAAAACAATAGAATGATAATAGACATAAGTATCTCATAACTACAAAGTAACTGTTTCCAGGTAAAATAGTAAAGATAGGCAGCCAGTAGTACCCACTGGAAAAACATAAAACAGTTTACAAATGTGAAATACTAACAACAAGCAAGATGCAAAACAAGGAGAATAGCAAGAGCAACATATCCTTGTATGTATCATAGCAGTAACTCAACTGTGCTTCCCTAAAAGAGCAGCCCATTCTAGTTTGCAACATAACAGTAACTCTTCTTTGCTCCCCCACCCACAAAAGAAAAGGCAAATTAACCATTTTGTTAATAAAACATCTCTGAAATGCTAAAAGTGCTTTTAAAGATCCTGTGCCTGAAACATTTGTACATATTCATCACGCAGTTTTCTATTTTCATGTATTGCCAATCATGTGTGCCTCTGAAATTACTTGACAAACATGGGCATGCCATCAATACACTTCTAACTAATGCATACTGATAAAAGTGTAAAAGCCTTTGCATCACATTATTCATTAATATAGTCCAGCATGTGCATTATGTAGGTAACAAAATGGGAGCATACTTCTTGAAGTTCAATACTCCTCTGTAAAGATATCTTTGGAAGAAATTTGCATTTGTGAAGTCTAGCAAACATGATGTAGCGAATGACCTCACCATCAGTTTGGCTAGCTACACATTTGCTTTTTTATAAAGGAGTTGATTATTAATGGATTGCATCTGTCTTAGCATGTGTTTTAGAGATGCTAATTAGAGCATAAGCAACTGAACTGCATGCTAATCAACCAATCTGGTGGAGCTATTCAACAAGTTAGAAAGCGACCATGTAGATTCCATGCTGTTTTTTCCTGTGGATTTTAAAAGTAGCAGAGTACAAACACAGAAAGTCTACACAGACAGAATTTTAGGAGCTGCTGCTGCTGAACTTCATTTGTAAATGCTACAGGCTGCAGGCAATGCTGCTGCTGCTGACAGGCCTATGTCCAGATGGAGGAGAGTTCTCAGGCAGATTTAACTTATCACAGCATACACAACATGGGCATTGTACAGTGCTACAGAAACACACTACAGGAACTCTGTAACCCCTGCCAGCCTCAACTCAGAAAAAAAGCCTTTACCTCCCCATGTATTGGCTGTGTACTGTCTGCATCACAATCAGCCCTGAACTAACACTGTGCCAACTGCTGCATTTACTAGGTAAGTCCTGAACATGTACTGTATTGTATAATAACATTATGGCTTATCCTTGTATTTCATCACTTGCTACATTAAAGAAGTAAAAGGTGGGAGATTTGTACAGAAATTAACATAAGATGTGACAGAAGAGAGTTATTTGACTTGTATATGTCCATTAGCAAGTAGTAGGCCATCAAATATTCACACATTCATACATCTCCAAAGTTCTGATGATCACTGCAGGCCCTCAATTTAGCACCATAAATTTGTAATGGGAAATCACAACAGAGAGACGTTAGCAAGTAATGAAACACATTACAGTTTCTGACTTTAAAACCCTCACAAGATCAAACAGGCAGGATTCAAAACAAGGAGAATAACAAGAACAACATATCCTTGTTTGTGCCATAACAGTAGCTTTTCCTGGGTTTACCCTCAAAAGAATAGTGTACCTTTGCATGTGCCATAACAGGAACTTACCTTTGCTCCTCCCAAAAGAGCAGTCTATGCTTGTTTGTGTTATCCAACCTGCCCTTCAGTTGATGGTAACTGTATATCATAGTATTCCCAGTTAATATCCTCACACATTTTAAGGTAAATTATATAAACTGGCTTACACACTGCATGTCTCTGAGTACTGGTCAGATAACTGATGAATGATCAAGAAACACAGAAAGGTAAGACAGAGGTGTATATTTTCAAGGATTTATCAAAACAGGTTGTGTGATCACTAAGTGAACTACATCCAAATATATTAAATATAGTAAATGTACAAATAGTTTTTGCCTTGATATCAGTGTACATTCAATTCCAATTGGTTGTGTGATGAATTACTTAATTTGTTTGCTGCAAAGCTGTTTGTGTGACAAAGATGGATAAGGCACCCATTCTGTTTTCTGAAGGTGCATTGGAGTGACAGTTGAGATCCAGACCTATGTAGGGATATCTCATGTGTACTAACATTTTCTACTGTGTAGGTCATAGATTGATTTTCCTCATTTCAACTCTTTCTCAGTTATTTATTTATTTATTTTTTTATTTTGGGGCCACTGTTTGTGAGATGCAACTCTTAGCACAAATGTGTTTGGCTATGCTCATCTGGTTTGCGCTTAGAGCGGCAGTGCACGAACTGGTCAAATGGCCCACCCAGGTAGCAGACAAGACCCAGACAGCCACACACATAAACCAGATGCTTTAAATTAAGCCAGTTGGCTATCATGCAAACACATTGTGTGGCAGTGTGCACCCTTGAGCACCATGTTTGCACGATGGCAAGTTATGTGCAACACATTCAAGCATTGCATAACCAAAAAGTGCACACTCTCAGTAAGCATGATATCTCCAATTGGCAGGAAAACATCATTCTAAATTGGTGTTGATCTGTGGTGGGCATGGCAGGCATTCATGGGGAGGTTTTGACTGTGCTCAAAGATGGGGTGTCCAGGAGTCCAAAGTGTTTGTTGGACTTCTAGTGAATGAACTCTGGCTCAGGCTTTTGCAGAGGACTATCATGGCTCGGATTACAAGTCAGAGGCATGGAATAGTTTTGCCTGTGCTTTGCCAGTGCTATCGGTATCCCTGCACTGGTGAACAATGGAGGAATCACTGCAGAGACCTCCAGATGAGAAAGACTGATACTCTCAAATGTTGGATCAAGGAATGTAGGACTAGGGGCACCCACAGATGTGAAAGTATCACTTAAAGAGACTACTTGTAAGAGTTCAAATCTGGATATTGTCAGGCTTGGTATTCATAATGGTATTTTGTTTTTTCCGCAACCATCACAGACCGAGAACTGAATGCAAAATCCATGCTGCTAGATTGGCATGAATGCAAACAACATGTGGTATGTATGCATCCAGACAGTACTGTTATTTTAGCACTAAAAGTAAAGACACCTCTATTGGTTTATTATCCAGCTGTATCAAATTGAGCATTCATCTCTCAACTGTAACAAGAAAATATGCATTAGTCTGCAGGCCAAAACAACAGTTCAGTATTAGAGAGTAGTCAGAGGTTCTGGGTTCAAAAACACACTTCCCAAATATACAGTACTGTTAAGTTTTCATCAATATTACAATGCAACTTCAGAGCTTTAGAGCAGTGGGACCAATGGCCTGCTGTAAACTGTAATCAGTATAATTGGAACACACATATGTGCAATATATGTACAAATCAATGATTGCTTGCTGCAGTCTGTAATATAGTGTGCATCTGTTATGAGCTGGGTAGTCTTAACAGTAAAAAAAAGTTATTTGTTAGGAGTTGGGGTCTCTGTTATTCGGGATATACTTCTCTGAGGTGCAGGTCAAAACCAGTGAGCTATGGCTGACCAGGTTTGCAGATGACTGCAAACTGGGTATGGTCATCAATTTCCCAAGTGATGTGGATGTCCTCCAAGAGGGTAACACCCAAACAAATGACTGGTGCAAGTCAAGCTGAATGCCAAAAAAATGCATCATCATCCCCTTTGGGGAGAGTGATGTCCCCACATAT
The DNA here is from genome assembly GCF_019279795.1 of Protopterus annectens. Taxonomy (NCBI): domain Eukaryota; kingdom Metazoa; phylum Chordata; order Ceratodontiformes; family Protopteridae; genus Protopterus; species Protopterus annectens. Next base: position 1,781,183,348 of record NC_056733.1, on the reverse strand, counting down.
TATCACATTAATAACAATGTCCTAAGCACGCAATCAGTCGTGAGGGACTTGGGCACCCAGGCTGATAGCAATGTGACTGTTGACTGCCATGTTGCTTCCATTGTACAGAAAGCTTTCTACATGGCCCACCTTATAAATAAGGGTATCTCATCCAGGGACAAGGAGGTCATAACATCCATGTATTCTTCCCTTATAAGGCCAATTATTGAGTACACCCCCCCCCCCTTCAGCATGTATCTCGGAAAGCACATGCATCAGCCAGAGAGACCACAGAGGTTCCTCATCAGGAGAATCCAGGGCCTCAAACATCTACCCTACACAGATAGGCTAAAGGCCCCGTCCCTGTATTCAGTTTCATACAGACTACTCAGAGGTGACCTCTGTTTGGCAAACAAAGTAATAGCAGACCCCGTCTTGATGAAACTGCTACATATCCGCAAGTCAAGCTCCACTTGCGTAACCTGCACATGCGACCTCAACCTGGCCTGTGACAGCAATAGGACTTGTTGGCAGGGCAGATTTGTGTCCCAGGGACTCCCCCATCTATGAAATAGACTCCCTCTCCATGTCAAGCAGAGTATGTCATTATCACTTTTTAAGTGCGACCTAGGTAACTGGATGGGAAACAGTAAATACACCCCTGGGATTCCACCTGTGTTCCTGCTGGACAAGGGGCTTTGGGTGCGGACTTGTCTAAATATGAACTAAACTCTTGGCTAGGCTTATAAGGTCCCCAGGGCCAATAGCCTAGTAACTTCCTATGATACTAAAATTCTAAGAGGCGGTAGTCTTAAAATTAAAGATAACAGAATAGAGACAAATAATTGTATCAATACATCGTGTGTCACAAATGAAGTTGCTAATGTTCTCCCTATTTTCTCTCACCCAACTCTACATTTTTTTATGTTTTGTTTTTTCCCACAGCACTGTGGAGTAGGCTTTCCCCACAGGATCCATCTGCCCCTACTCCACCGGCTATGCCAACAAGGTCCAGCACATCTGGGACACAATCTGGTAGCAACCCCTCTGCAGCCCCTGCACTTCCTGGCCCCTCAGATAGTTTTGTCCCATAGGATAGGCCAGTGGTTCCCTCTGGGAACAGTGGCAAAGGTGGTGATTTTATCACCTATGATGAGCTGCCAGGGTTGGTGCATGCCTATGCTAAATAGAGACACTGCTCTCTATTATTGTACTGAATAACATGAGGAGATGCAGACATCAGACACTGCAGCCATCGGTGCAGTAAGGTGACACTAATGACAGTCCAGTGAGTGATTACCTAATTCTCACTGTCACTCAGCTTGATGTCCATGGGTTTGCGATGTCCTCACCCTAACTCCAATCATGATGGTCACCCACCTCTTTCTATGTCCTTCATCATCCCTGTGTCTTGTCTTGTATGTGCTGTCTGCAATTGCTTCCTCACCTTCCCAACCTACCTGACCAGGCATACCTACATCCCTTCACCAATATTCCTCTCTCTCTCAAAAAAAAAAACAAAAAGGGCACCTGCCCCCCCCAATAAAAAGTAATACCATACATAGCTCTCCATTTTTCACATGTGTCATCTTGACATACTTGATTCAGTCCAGTTGGCTATATAACATGCTTAAGTTGTGGTCACCCCTCTCTCTGGGACTGATACTGCACAATCAACTAATATTCTGCACATCTCAACATTTTTACTGTTGAAGAAATGGATAGCTATGATTCTTTCCTACATCCCTCTCACACATTCTTGCCCTCCTTTTACTTTGTTCTTCCCCTGCTTGCTCCCCATTTCATCACTTTCCTATATTTCCCATTCCTTTTCTTTAAAGCATAATTGCATGGTGGTCCACATCACTCACTAATCTATGGCTATGGAAAATAGCAGTTATAAGTGTTATATATAACTATATTGCAAACCAGTGCCATCTAGCCATATTTTAGAGACTCCATAACAACTATCACACATTAGAATTTGGATTTAGATAATAACCCTTATACAACTCTATATATCAATAAGAATTTTTCTAAAAGAATACAAATTAAAAATGGAACACGTCAGGGTTGTCCACTATCTCCTATGTTATTCAATTTATATTTAGAACCATTATTTTTACATATAAAGCAAAATATATATCATAATGCTCCAATAATTTATGGTACCAAGATATCCATGGCTGCTTTTGCTGATGATCTAAATATTTATTGTACGACACCTATATCAGATACTAAGAAAATCTTGAAAGCAGTGGAAGAATTTGCAGAGATTTCTAATTATAAAATAAATCTTAGAAAAAGTAAGTTATTTCCTCTAAAAACACCTAAACCCTTTTCGCTTTTACCATTTGTAGGTCAACTAAAATCGGAAGAAAAAATAAAGTATTTGGGTATTGTCTTTTCCACAAATAATACAGATTTCCTAATGAATAACGTTAAGATGACCTGGAATCATATATTGTCTGATCTAAAAAGATGGAATAATTTGAAATTACCAACAATGGCCAAAGTCTCAATCATTAAAATGAACGACTCCTAAAATGTTATATATCTTCGAGCATCTCAAGTCTCAATTTCAAGAAATTCTTTCAACAAATTCACACAGAATTAGCTAAATTTGTATGGGAGCCTAAGAAAACCAGAATAGCTTATGAGAAATTGATGATTCCGAAGGTTAAGGGAGGTTTAGATTTACCTAACTTTGAGTTATATTATTTAATAATAAACTCTAATAGAATTCTAAGAGTGGCTAATTATGACATATCTAACTATAAATGGTCACCTAATTGGTTAATTCTGAACTATAAACATGTTGTTAAGTTGGGAATGAATTCTAAGGCATTACCCTTTTAAAGAAAGAGAATTTTAAATTATATGCCTTGATGGAACACATTAGAACATATATAATATCGGTACAAAATCTGTTTCAATCTTTGGATCTTTTACAATATATGATGACTCTTCAACCTTTTCATAAGAATCGAACCTGAAAATCAATAATCAATTGATAGACCTTAAAAGATTTCCACAAATAATTAATGTAACTTTACTGGATCTATACCCTTATATTGGTATATCAGTACATGATATATTAAAAGAGATGAACCTTCCTAAATCTTATTTAATTATAATTCGACAATTAAAGGATCTTTCCATAAATTATTTTAATGACTTTGGAATTAAAGAAGAAGATTTTACCAAGTGTTTAAGTTTATGGCAAACTCTGATGCAAGATTTTAAATATATAACATCTACATACAACTTAATAAAAGAATTGAAATACAAGAATCAAATACTCTTAGAAATTACTGGAAGGAGAAAATACCATTGATTGAGGACAATAAAATATTAAAAGCTATTAACCTAACCTTAAAAGCAGTATCTCTCCAAAAATTGTTATTTACGCAACTGATGATTTTTAATAATGCCTATTATACTCGTCTTAGAATACATACATTTGACTCTAAAGATTCACCTAAATGTCCATATTGCACTGATCAAACGGCGGATCTTTTACACATGTTCTGGAGCTGTAAATGTATATTTAAACTTTGGAATTCTTTAAAAATTCAATTACAAAAAATGGCTTATCAACAATCTACACTTTCCTGGGAATTTATGATTCTATATATCCCGCCGAATGATTTGGATAAATCCCAATTGATAATACTTACAAATATTTTTTTATTAATGAAGTTATACATAGCTACAAACTGGTTGAATCCAGTGCAGACTTCATGGGAAAATTTTAAAAGTGTAGCAATAAAACATATTTTAGCACATAAATTATTAATTAAGGATCACAAGAAAAACATAAATAATCCAAAAATTTGGGAGAAAATCTTTAATATTGTATTGGCATAATGATCAAATTATATTGTTCCTCTGGGTGTACATATTAAAGTTGGAAACGTTATCAATAACCTGTATACTGATACTAGATCTTTTAATACCTTGTCAAGAATTTTATCTTAATGTATAAAGATTTTAGTTATCTGTTGGAAGCATTCATGTAGATAATGTATATATAGTGTAGTAGTGTGATTATAGGTTTACTTTTGATATTGCTGTATTTTATTTTGTGTAGTGTATTATTGCATTAACAACTGAAAATAATAAAGATTTATTATTGAAAAAAAAAGAATTTGGATTTAGATGTAGAACTGTTTGAAACTGTTACATACACCTGGTTTCGAACACAGTACCATCTGACCTCAAAAATGAATGGATCAATGCATTAACAGATGGTGCTACAGACTCAGTTGCATAGCAGGTGCATTTTAGTGACTGAATAGCAAATGGCACACTTAACAGCTTTTGCGTACACCTACTACTTAACTGACTCTCTGACTGCAAGTATTAATTCACTTAATTCAGTAATACATTCCTTTTTGGAGTCAGATGGCACTGGACCCAAATACAGCTGTAGCTAATATAGTGGACTACTTTTGTATAACACCGTTGTGCACCATTGTGCATTAATGCTTTATAAAACTAAATGGGTATCACACAATAATGCTTTATAAAACATTACTGGGGATCACACAATGATGTTTCTTACAAAATTAATGGGGAAGATATGACATTGGTGATATAGGGAGCAAGCATGGAGGAGCACAAAAGGAAATCCCTGCTAAACTGTGTCAGTTACTACTGATTATAAAAAATACATCTGCTATCAAACTGACTTTGTGGCAATACATGTTAATGCATTGTTGTTGGAGGCAGTTGTTACTGGGTTCGCATACAGGTCTAAGTAGTAATTTTACAAACACGTATGATACTTTAAATACATTTACTTGCTGCTGTTCACCATTACTTCAGGTTGGCATGCAATGAGCACAGTCACACAATAATTCTTTAAATAAAATAAATGGAGAAGACAGGAAAGTAGTGAAATGGGGACCAAGCAGGGGGGAAAACAAAGTGAAAGGAGTTCAGGAATATGCAGGAGGGATGTAGGAAAAAAATAGCTATCCATTTCTTGAACAATAAAACATGATTATATATGCAAAATATTAGCTGAATTTGGACTGTCCCCTCCAGAGAGAGGGCTGACCACAACACAATCATGTTGTCTATCCAATTTGACTGAGTCAAGTGTGTCATGAAAACGTGTGCAAAATGGAAAGCTATGTATGGGATGATATTTTTTTTCTTGTGGGACAGGTGCCCATTAGGTCAGACTAAAAACAAATCCACACAGGCCTGCACTTCCTTCCATGCTACTGGCAAATATACACTCACTAGACAGCAAGATGGACTGCTTAAGGATGGATCTTTCCACACAAACTAAGATAAAAAAACAGCTGTTTACTTGTGTTCACTAAAACTTGGCTGAACTCCAGTATAAATGATAGTACAATATATGTAGAGGGGATGTCATTATTACTTGTTGATAGAATTAAATCTTTGTGAGGGAAATCTTGTGGTGAAGGCGTGTGTATATATCACCAACAGCTGGTGTACAAACTGTGAAATAATTGCCTGTCACTGCACAGAGAAAGAGTTCATGTGAATAAAATGCAGGCCCTTCTACCTACCTAGGGAGTTCAATGGAGTGAGCTTAACAGCTGTCTACATTCCTCCTAGTGCTAATACCAATGAGGCATTAAGCATTCTGTATCTATCCCTAAATGACCTGCAGAATAAGAACCCAGTTTGCTCATATATTTGCAAGTGACTTCAATCAGGCTGAGCTGAAATCTGTATTACCCCACTACCATCAGCATGTGAACTTTGCAAAAAGAGGGGAGAACACTCTGGATAAGGTGTACCCAAATGTAAAGCTGGTGTACAAAGCAGTACCTTATCCACACCTGGGCAATTCAGACCATCTGGCCATCATGCTGTTTCCTGCATATAAATCATTGCTAAAAAGGGGCAAACCAAAAACCAAACAAGTAAGGATATGGCCTGTAGGAGCAGTCTTAGCACTGCAAGACTGCTTCAAATGCATGAACTGGTCAGTGTTTAGACAGGCAGCTGAGAAGAACCAACATATAGACCTGGAAGAGTATAGAGAATCAGTGATGGCCTACATTTCAAAATGTGTTGATGATCTAACAGTCATCAAAAGCATCACCATGCAAACCAGAAACACTGGCTCTCTGGTGAAGTATAAGAGCTGTTAAAGGCATGAAATGCCACATTCAATTCAAAGGACAAAGATGCCTTAAGAGAGGCAAGAGCAGATCTAATTAGAGGTATAAAAGAGGTAAAGTAGACTTATGGACACTTCTCTGACCAAAGGGACTCCAGATGTCTCTGGGAAGGCATACAAGCAATAACAAACTACAGGTCTGCATCCTCCCCATGTGATGACAGCACAGAATTTCTGAATAAACTAAACACCTACTTAAGCAGATTCAACATGGATAGCAACAGTGTGTCAAGTAAGCTCCCTGTCGAACATTGTGAAGAGGTGCTGTGTCTCAGCACATCTGATGTTCTGAAGACCCTGAAGAGAGTAAACCCAAGAAAAGCAGCTGGTCCTGATAATATAGAGAATGTGCTACTCAACAGTCCACTGTACTAACTGATATTTTCAATATATCCCTGCATCTAGCCATCATACCTAAATGCTTCTATAGTATGACAGTCATCCCCTTACCCAAGAAATCTCAACCAAGTCTAAATGATTACTAACCAGTTGCTCTTACATCTACAGTAATGAAGTGTTTTGAGGGGCTAGTCAAGAATCATATCTCTTCATATCTACTTGAAACACTGGACACATTACAGTATGCTTATAGATCTAACTGCTGCATGGCTGATGCTATAGCTATAGCACGTCATGAATCCTTGGCCCATCTAGAGAACAAGAATTTCTATGTCAGATTGCTGTTCATCAATCTTAGTTCCACCTTCAGCATTGTCATCCCTCAGAATTTGATAGCAAAGCTGATCCAGCTGGGCATCAGCACCCCCCTATTTAACTGGATGTTGGACTTTCTCATAAACAGACTCCAAAAGGTATGTGTGGGAAAGAACAGTTTAAACAGTATCACACTGAGCATGGGTGTCCCACAAATCTGTGTCATGAATCCTCTACTATTCACCTTGCCGATGCATGACTGCGTGGCCAAGCATGAATCCAACAAAATCATCAAGTTCACGGATGATGCCACTGTTGTAGGTCTTGTCAGGAATGGAGAGGAAACAGCCTACAGGGAAAAAGTGGAACATCTGATAAGCTGGTGCGACAGCAACAATCTGGCCTTAAATGTGAGCAAGAACAAATAATTAATAGAAGACTTCAGGAGGACACAGGAGGTACTTCACCCTCTGGATATTAAGGAGGTGGCAATGGAAAGAGTCAAAAGTGCCAAGTTCCTGGGGGTGCATGTCTCCGATGACTTATGATGGATGACTCACATTAACCACACAGTGAAGAAGGCACAACATCTGCACTTCCTATGGAAACTGAGGAAGGCAAACCTGGCACAGACCATCCTCAAAACCTTCTATAGGGAGACCATCAAGAGTACCCTCAATAATAACATAATTTTATGGTACAGAAACTGCAAAGCATCTGACCACAAGGATCCCCAGAGGGTAGTGAAGGCAAGGGAAAAAATCATTAGTTCCTTGGTCCCATCCAAAGATGAGATGTATGAGACTAGGTGTGTGGGAAGAGCTAGGTAGATAATTGATGACCTCACCCATCCTGCACATGGCATGTTGTTCTGCAACTCCTCGGGTAGATGATATCACAGCTTACACTTTAAAACATCCAGACTGAACAGAAGTTTCTTCCCTCTCTACATGAGGCTGCTTAACTCAAATGTCAAGCATGACAGTAGATAACAGGATCAATATGCCACAAGTTGTGATATACTGTCCATAGTAACTGTTTGTCAATTGCTTAATAACTGGAATAGTTAGCCGATCTCTTCTATTACTATTAGTGCAACAGCCAGAGTGTGCCATCACTCCATATATGTGTAATATGAACAGTTTATCACACTACTGATGTGGATGTGCAATATTCTAAGCAAACCAAAATCGGAATTTTTAGTCTGTGCAATACCAACTAGTATAATATTGTTTAATATCTCATTGTTCAATATGTGGTAAATGTATGTTCTGTCAAGGATCCTAATTATTAGTGTATGTGAATCTCTCTTACTGTCCCTCTAACGCTATGTTATGTTATGTTATGTTATGTTATGTTATGTTAGGTTATGTCTTGCACTGGGACCAAGCAACAAAACTTTGTTCATGTGACACTGCTAGGTACATCTGACTTGACAATAAAGTTTATTTTAACTTTGACTTTGGCACTATTTTTTTTTGTAGATAGAGTGGAATGCTGGGGAAGAATGTAGAAATGTCTTGGTGAGGTACATTGGGTAGGTGAGGAAGCAATTGCAGACAGACAAGACAAACAAGACAAGAGATGGGGACAGTGAGGACACAGGACATGGGTGAACACCATGGTTGGGGAGATGGTAGGGAATTTGAGGTACTATGTACTTTAAGCTGGGTGACAGTGAGAATCAAGTCCTCCCTCAGTGGACTGTCATCACTGTCACCTCACTGTGCCACTGAGATCTGCATCTCCTACAGGTATTCTGAACCAGTATGGAGAGCAGACACTCCATCCAGCATAGGTGTGCACCCACAGTGTGGTGCACAGTCCTATACATTATCCCTTTTAGTTCTTCTCGGGTGATAAAGTCACCACTTCTGCTATTGCTCCCAGAAGAAGCCACAGGCCTATTCTCCAGGGCAGAACTACCTGACGGGCCTGGAGTGAGGGTAGGAGGATCCCGTGAGACAGGCCTACCCTGCTGTGCTGAGGGAAAAAAAACAAACACAAAACAAAAAAAAAGAGGAGATAAGAGCTGGGATGAGAGAAAAACAAGGGAGAACATTAATAACTTCATATGTGACATACAAAGCATTGATACAATTATTTGACTCTATTCTGTTACCTTTACTTTTAACACTATAAACTCCTAATACATTTTTTCATTACTTTTAAGACTACCCAGTTCATATAACATATGCACACTATAGTACAGATTGTAGCCAGTAATCCTTGATGCGTGCATACATTGCACATATGCGTGTTTCAGTTATACTGACTACAGTTTACAGCAGGCAATTTGTGCCACTGTTATAGTGGCCTGAAGTTACATTTCAATAATGATGAAAACCTAACAGTATTGTATACTTGGGAAGTGTGGATTTTGAACCCACAACCGCTGACTACTCTGTAATACTGTATTGTTATTTTGTCATACAGACTACTGCATGCATACTTTCCTTTTACAGTTTAGAGATGCATGTTCACTGTTATTTGAGAATTTGGAACTGTTGTTTTGTGCTGCATACTAAGGCATGCATATTTTTTTTTAGAGTTGAGATATGCATGCTCAGTTTGATACAACTGTATTAAATGCCAGCTAAGCTGTCCTACACTTTTAATGCTACTAAATTACGATTACAATTATTATTATTATTATTATTATTATTATTATTATTATTATTAAATTACTATTTAAAACAGCACTGTCCTGATGCATACATACCACATGCTTCCTGCATCATTAAATGCATAGGATGGGACCTTACATTTGAGGCTTGCTGCATGGCAGATGTGGAAATACAGAACAGAATACCATTATGAATACCAGCGTTGACTATATTCAGCTTTTAACTCTAACTATTACTCACTGAAATTGATACATACACATCTGTGGTGTGTCCCCTGTACTACATTGCCCAATCCAGTAGTTAAGGGTATCCCACTTCCTCCACTGGAGGTCATCAACATGATGTCTGCATTGTTCACCAGTGTGGGGGATAACTGTAGCACTGTTCAAAGCCCTGGCAATACTATTCCAGGCTTCAGACTTGTATTCAAAGGCTGAATAGTCCTGCTGTAGTAACCAGGGCCCATACTCCTCAATGGGTCTATATTAGATCACCGAATGCTTAAAAAAGTGAACAGTGATTAACTGACACTATGTAAGCGAAAGCTTACAATGTCAAACTGTCAGAACAGCGATTTTTTTCCCCAAGGGAAAAAAAATCGCTGTTCCAACAAAAACAATAAATAAAAAACAAAACACTTTAAAACATTACATTAAGTGGGGCTTCACCCCCACACCCCCCTACTTAAATATACCAACTCTGAGACCACACTACAGTGCCGAAAACAGCAAAGTAATGAAGCAGCCAAGCAAATACTTTCCCAGGGAGAGTATTTGCTTAAAAGCCGCTTCAATATTTTGCCATTTCAGTCTTTTAAGTTCGACCAAGACGCATTCGAAAGAATGCATCTTTGGTCTTCTAATAGGAACTCTCCTTAACTAGGAGTCTAATAAAGACTTTGGACTCCTGAACATACCAGATCTGCACTCAGAAGTGCACTCCCTCACTAGCAACACCAGACATGTTTACCATAACTCAAGCTAAATGCAGAATGAGCATTTCTTGCCAATTGCATTCTGTATGCTGATGTTTTCCCACCAATTGTATGTATCGCTCTTACTCAGAGTGCACACATTTTGGTTTTGCAACATTTGAAAAAAGTTGTGCATTGATTGCCACCACACAAACACTGTAGTCGGGGGTGTACACTGGCAGGCAATGTGTTTGCATGATGGTAAGTAACGTGCAACAGTGGCAAGCAATGCAATTTCAAGGTTATTTGGTATATATGCACTTGTGTAAATGTACTAGTCAAATGGACCATGTCTATGGTTATCCTACACTTACAGCTGTTGCCACAAGAAGGTTGAGAAAACAGTTGTGTATGTTACACTTCTTTGCTATAATCTGCAATGTCACAACAGTAAAACAAAATGTGCTCACTCTGTACTAGAACACCAGACCAACTGCACTCTATGCCTACACGTAACACCTACTGCCAAAGGATTAGTGACATGATATTCCCTATCTTACTATTTATTGTAAAGTTCTTGCTGTTAATCACAGTGCAATGCCGCTTACCATGTTTGCGTGATGACCAATAGTATCAATTGAATGCATCTGGTTTATGCTTGTGTCTGCTTGGGTCCTGTCTGCAACCTGGTTGGTCTATTCCTCCAGTTTGTGCACTTCTGCATTTTGCACAAACCAGATGGGCACAGTCAAATATGTTTGCACTAATCAGTGCATCACACAAATATTGGCCTCAAAAAAAATTGAGACATAGTTGAAATGAGGAAAAATCTATGTCAGTGCCCCAAACACAATTTCATAAAGAAAACTCAAGTAAGGCAAAAACAATTGGCATGCTGTCCTACAATCAGCTTTCATGGCCAGAAACCTTACAAGGAAATGCTATCTGCACCATACCTTCCAAATGCCCAGAATTTTGCAGAATGTCCAGATGTTTGCATCATATTTTTGAGCTGTTCCTTATAAAATTTGTGTTTTTCTAGAAAATCACTGAAGATTGAAGTCAGTACATAATGACATACATTTGAGTTTCTACTTCATATCCTTCAGAAAATGCATGCTAACACAAATCCTGTTATTCTAGTTACTTTCTACATTTATAAGAACAATATTGTAATCTATCCCTATTTTTGGCCCTTTATCCACCCATTATTTTAGTCTCTGTCCATATTTCTTGCACTAAAATTTGGGAGCTATGCTTTGCATTCATATTAGAGGTTTCCTGACCAGCAACACTGGTTTGCACCATGAAACCTTGCTTATACATGCTGCACATCATTAATATGCATGGCGTGATGCTGCGTGATGAGCAATATCTTGTATGAGAAACCACTCTGTGTAGGCTCTGTGCAAAACCTACATGAAGTTTGTTGAATCCTGGGGCAATATCTATTGTCAGCACAGGATCATTTGTCATGTATTAGGTATCAGCTGTTTACAATGACATAAGGTCCAATAGAAAATATAGATGCTTATGTTACTAAACTGAAGAACAGAGCCAAGACCCATGAATTTGGTGATTTGCATGATTTGTTTAATATAAGGTAGAATAATATGCGGTATAAGAAAACTTATCTCACCCCTAAATTATGTGTTGTCAGAATGGATGCCAAGCTTCACTAGTTGAGATATGTTCTCAAGGTGAATTTTGTGGCATATTTGTTGGCATTCATGTCTTGAAAACATAATAACATGGTTATGATCAGAGACCTGATCATAACTCTCTGTGTTGTACTTCAGAGATCACACAGCCTGAAGGGAGTATTTCACCTTTCATTGCTTTGATTTTTACAACAAAACCTTTCAAGTCTTTTGCACTACTAGGTAGGTTAAAAATGCAGCTCATATGTCCTTGATGTGTTGTGTGTAGCTGTAATGACTACACAAACTGCATACTTTAGATCCTGTGCTATGTGTTCTATTTTGATGTACTTTTGTGGTAATGGAAACTGAGAGCTGTCAGACAACTGCTTACCATCCAGTGATGAAGTCTAAATGACCACTCTGTAATTTTCTTCTTCAAGAGCTACAAGTTCTCTAAGTTATACATATATTTGAAAATCTTATAATATGTGGCTTATTCCCATTGGCTTTAGTCCCTGTGCTGCCTGTGTAAAATGCTGTACTAAAGCTTTCAGATCCTTTTCAGAGCAATTTTGCAATAAGTATATTGTAATTTGTAATAAGTACACACGGTGTCAACATTTGTTGGCATTTTAAAAGACACAAAAGCAAAGATAGGTGTGCATCAAGTCAGCCATTGAACTTTGCTCAAGACAGAATTGAAGAGACATGCCATTACTTTTTATTTGTTTTAACCATTTCCTTTTAATAACAGCACATGTTGAAAGCACATTTTTATGTGCAAACTAGTACATTGATTCAGTTCAGTGTCAACATCTAAGATTGGATGTACCATTTTCTAAAGTGTATTCATCCACTAAGAATGCCAATTTGCTCTTTGGCCGTATTGATTAAAGGGAAACTACAATGGCCTGCAGCAAACTATTGCTCAGTTATGTAATAATATTAAAAGGGTAGTTATTCTCATTATCAAAACAAAGCTGTCTCAAGCTTCATTACTTTGGCACATTTATCACTCATTTACAACTGGTAATAGAAAGCAAAGAATGAAAAAAAATCACTATGCCAGGGGTTAACAACTTCTAGTAGTATGTACAATGGCTGCTGTAACAAGATCGCGTTTGCTGTCAATGGAAAAGGATGTTAAATGAAAAAAATTAAATAGTAATGCTTCAGTGCAGTCCTGAACAAAGTGGTGTGCCTTGTTTCTCCTTGGTCATCGTTTTCCTTTGCTTCATGTGTAGTTATAGTCAATTATGTGCCATCACAATCCCTCCACCATCAGAGTGTATACATTGCCAGAGGAGCCACAGCCAGCTGGTATATTGTTTGTCTTATTTATCGACCCTGTATTGACTTATTGTGCTGGACTCTCCATCAGTAGAACCTGTGACAGCAGGAACATACACAACACCATTATCTGTTTATACATATATGCCCACATAATACACATAAGGTACAGATATAGTGCATTTTGACGAATATATCTTGTTGTGCAGGTGTATGGGTTGTAGCTACAGGACATTGGTGCTTGAAAGGATTGATATGCAATGGTGGGGGAGTGGGGGGGCTTAGTCAGGCCTTCCCTTCAAACATGCAGTAGAGTGTGCCATGCTTTACAGTAATGACCACTTCTAAATTGATGCATCCTCTACTGAGCAGACCCCACATCCAAGCTAGTGTCTGGTATAAAGGACAGATCCTGCTGCACACTGAGTGAGACCAAAATCTTTTTTAACCATATTAAGCTTCTTCACTGCTGTTGATCTACCCTTTATGGTGGATCTGTCTGTCTGTCTCTATCTCCTGGAGTAACATATGAGTAACTCTTCATCACATCTGTTATACAGAAGTATTATGGTTCAGCATTGTCTTTTACTATCTTAACTTCTGTACATGTATACTTAGAAGTACATACTTTGTTTCCTAATGGCAGAGAAGTGGCAGCTGTATATGGCTGGGTTTCATAGATGGATGAATTGTTTTTCACAACAACAGGGCATGTGTTGTCTGTGTCAGTTCAATGTACAACTAGAATGTTTATAGCCTACATGTACAACATTCTTTCATGATTTGCTGTCTTTCCACCAGTTCAATTAAGGAAGACAAGGAGGTGGGGCTGTCTTTACCTTAAGTTATGACTTGGAGCAACCACTGATGTCCTCTGTGTCTGTGTTTTGGTTAGGTGAAAGTATTTCTTCTGAAAATGGACTGGAGGATCTCCCCTTGTATCATGTGTGAGAGTACATTGACTCAACTGAAATAGTCTGTTTTACCTTGTGACATCCATCATGCCTGTCTCACACTCTCCTTCAATTAAAGTGAAAAGCAACATGTCACAGCTCTTGTGCTCCTTTCACTGTCTACCACACAAAAATAAAAAAAAATGTTGTATTTATTTATTGATTAATTTATTGATTTACCTATATTAACTAGGATAATCCAGGTTGACTGAAAGTCTCTTTTCAACAGAGGCCCAAAGAGAAAAGATCCAGCACACAATGCAGTTATAAACACTGGTGCAGTCATACAGTCAATAACGACAGTTATGACTTCAGTATATTAAAACATAATATGGATAAATATAAACAATATAAATGAAAGGATTAAGATTTATTACATTTAACATTGTTTTCAAATATATTAGATATAATATTATTATGTTTTAGGGGTCCAGATGATTGTCTCTTTTAAGTTTGTTCAAAGTTGTAAATGCTCTATTAGAATGTTTGGAGGTGTCTGATTATGACAGATAGTTAGAATAAGTATGTGTGTTTTTAAGTAGTTGTTATAATAGGGAAAGGGATATATAGGAAGGTATTGGTTTATTGGTAGCCTGAAAAAGGAAAAAAAAAAGGTGGGATTAATGCACTAGACTGTTGTGCTATGCTAATACATGGGCAGTTCAATGTCGTTGTTAAATATTATTTTAAGTAGTAAAGTTCTATGCTTACTTTCTATACATATGACAAATGAGATTGTCTTCCATATTTTACTATGTGAACAATGTAGAGTTAGACATTTCAAGTTACAGCAGTTTTGTTTTTTGATCTAAGAGATTTGCATGGGGTGTTGGTTTTCTATAGATGCTTGGAGAACATTTATCAGGGCTGTTAGTTATGTTATGTATGACATTTAGTTGAGAGACAGCTAATGTATTATGGAGCTGTAGGCATTCTAATTTCTGTAGGGGTGTATAGTGATGCATCTAATGAGGTACATTTGCTTCAGTTTAGCTAGTTTGTTGTAGTATTTATCCAGTTTGTATATTACGGATTTTTGAATGCTAGTAAATATTTGGGATATGTATATAGGAGGATGAAAGCAGAAAAGTATGAAGAATAGTTAGTAGTGATAATTATGAAAGGTGCAGCTTTGATTTATATCATTCATAGCTTTTAGTTTATTTTGTTTATGACATATCACACACACACACACACACACACACACACACACACACACACACACACACACACACACACACACACACACACACACACACACACACACACACACACACACACACACACACACACACACACATCGACCTTAGTCTTACCATATTTCTGCTTAGTTTCTTGCCATACTACGTGAAAAATCCATATATGTATTGTATTGTATTTCTATCCATCCTATATATTCCTTTATTGCATGTTATATAATTACTTCAGAAGTATGTATACTTAAAATGTGATCTGTGTTTATCTTTGTCCTTACTATTTGTTTACTTAAACTTTTTCTGGGAGCTTTTCTACTCGGGTCTCTGCTGAAAAAGGGCTTCTAAGAACCCAGACAGACTAACCCAGTTAACAAATGTAAAAAAAAAAAATATATATATATATATATATATATATATATATATATATATATATATATATATATATATATATATATATATATATATATATATATATATATCAAATTTT
Organism: Protopterus annectens; assembly: GCF_019279795.1. Taxonomy (NCBI): domain Eukaryota; kingdom Metazoa; phylum Chordata; order Ceratodontiformes; family Protopteridae; genus Protopterus; species Protopterus annectens. The sequence continues at coordinate 1,781,167,437 of NC_056733.1, read as the reverse complement.
ATATTATGGACTGTAAAGACTTTAAGCAATATTGTTTGCATGTCCATTTTTATTGCAATATTATTTTATTTAAGGATTTAATATGTGGTGCTGGTTTCTATGTGCACAGTGTTTTAGGACTGCTTCTACAGAAAACAGTATTGGTTTTAATTTTCGGGGGTTATAAGTGTTTGTAATGGTATGAGCCATGCTTCAAGTTTATGACAGGAATGCTGTATTGTTAATATTAATCCAATTAATATAGGTGCTAAGTTCATAAAAGTTGAGCCATCTGCATTTTATATTGTGTCTCTCGATTCTATGAATTTGTGGATATGAGTTTTGATAACAGTGAAATGCAACTTCTATTAGTGTAGAATGTTTCATACAAATCAGACACAAGTACTATTAAGGAAGCAATATGTATCAAACGTAATGGAAGGCCATTCTTTGACATTAAATACTAATAAAATATTGCCAATACTCAACAAGCCAACATTCAGCATTGACAAATTTTTGTTTTAACATGAATTACTGTTTCCTATGCAATTCAAGGAGCTGCAGTAATTACATTATTTGCATATGTTGTATATAGAGAAGGGCTTTAAATAATAGTTTCTCATGCTTTTATGAATGGACTTCATATTGCATGTTTCTTCTCTTGTTCTGATGTGATTTTTTTAACTTTATTTTTATTTTCCTGTAGAGCCAGGTAAGTTTATGGGTATTATTTTAGCAGTATAGCAAGCATTTTCTCAGGAAGTGTTTATTATATTTAATGTGTGTATGCACACACACACACACACACACACACACACACACACACACACACACACACACACACACACACACACACAAACAAACACACACACTTATTTTCTCGCTTTCCATGAAAATACTGGAAAATCCTAAATTTTGACTGCTAGGGTATTTGTAAAGTAGCGGATTTTCATGATGATGACATACGTTTTAGGCTAGTGCAGTCAACTTAGATTAATGCCTTAAAATGGTGTTAGTGTCCTTTATTTAGTGTTATTTGTTAAGATTATGTTAGATTATGCTTTAGTTTTTCAAATAATATAAATATACGAAAAATACATAATGTATTCCTGACAATGACTAGAAATTTCATTACAAATCATGAGTAATAGAATGTTTTAGAATTCATCTAATAAAATGCAATTTCATTTCTTAAAAACCAAATACTAGTGTTTCTGTTTCTTTAACAAAAACATCTTTATTATCATTCCTGACATTTTCAATCATACATTTTTATAAATAAAAACAAATCATATTGATATATTTTCAGTTGCAAAAAGTATATATCACATATAAGCTATTTGCAGTCATTGTTAATTGAGCATTACATAGCTCATTCAGTTCCTACCTTACATTAAAAATCATTCCTCCACAAAAACATTATTCTGCATGTATTCTTTGCACAATTCCCATTTTTCCTATGTAATTTCCTCCTACCCTTTTCTAATGATCTCACTTCTAGTTCTTTCATTTCTGTTACTGTATTCATAGGTTCATAGGTAGGTACTAGGTTATTGGCCCTAGGGCCTATATAAGCCTAGCCAAATGGTACCCTGGCTTTTGCCACTCAAGAAAATTATTTTCCTGTGCCCCTGTCAAGCAGAGCCACAAAAGTGATCCCTGGGGTGAATTTCCTATCTCCCATCCAATCATCAAGATTCTTCTTGAAGAGTGCTAATGAGGAGCTTTGTTTGATATAGATAGGTAGTTTGTTCCAGAGTATGGGAAGTCTCTAGGACAGGAATCTATCCCTCCAGCATGTTCTGTTTATTGTGGTGACAAGGTTTAGGTTCCTAGAGCGTGCAGCTTGGAGGGATTGGGATTTCTTTATGTGGAGCATGTCCAACAGCTCTGGGTTTGACATAGCTTTGTATGTTAGGCAGAGATCGCCTCTGAGTAGGCGATATGCGACAGAGTAAAGCTGGAGTACTCTATAATGGGTCTAATGAGTGATGAGTAGAGGGGAACAATGACCTCTTTTTTCCTGGATGAACACCTTTTGTGATGAGGTATGCCATGTAGAAGGATTCCATACTACTGTGGCGATGTGATTATCAAAGGTGAGGCTACTGTCCACCTGTGTCCCAAGGTCTGTTATCACACTTTCGGTGTTAAGTAGACTACTGCCTATGTGGTAGTTCATGGGTACAGAATTTTTACCAAAAGGGATGACAATGCACTTTTTGGCAGAGCTTGAGGCCATGGCTTTGACACCCAGCATCTGTCTCAGTGAGGCCCTTTTGTAGGATTTTCACATCATTAGGAGTTTTGATTATGGCTCCTAGTTTGCAGTCATCTGCGAACTTTGTTAGCCAAAGACCATCTGTGTTAGCCTGTACTTCAGAGAAGTAGATACCAAACAGGAGAGGATATAGGACTGAACCCTGTGGTATTCCACTTGTCACTGGTCTGAAGTTGGATTTAGAGTCTGCTATTTCACAGTGTGGGTTCTGTCAATGAGCCACTTTGCAACCCATCTTGTGACATATGGATTTATACCTAGTTTAGTGAGTTGATCTATAATTCCAGGAGTAAGCAGACCAGGCTCATCAGGCTAATGGGGTGGTAGTTCCTGGGGTCTGTGGTGGCTCCCCCTTTGTGGAGTAGATAACTGTTGCTGTGTGCCAATCAGTGGGCACAAAGCCTGAGGTGAGGCTACGATTGAACATGGTACTTAGGTGGGGTGCCAGTTCGTTCTGTAGTTCATGTAGAACGCAGCCTGGGATGTTGTCTGATCCCATGGATGCTGTGTTCTTGGCTTTGGAGAGTGTGTTTTTTACCTGTGCAGCCGTGATTACAGGAACTTTGCATTCTTCTGGTATAGAGATGGGGATGAGAGAGGGGTAAAGTTAGCACTGAACCTATCTGCCAGGAAGTTGGCAATATCAGTTGGTTCTGTATATTTAGTGCCATTGTGCTGTAACTCAGAGTAGATCTGAGTGTTGCCATTGAGATTCTTGACATAGCTATAGAATGCTTTGTGGTTGTCTTTAGAATCAGTGGCGATTTTGGTTTTGTAACTAGCTTTGGAGGATTTTATGAGGGATCTCAGCTTTTTGCTGAGGTTGACCACAGAGTTCCTCCGATCATGGAATTTTACTGTTTTTTGCAACAGTTTCTTTCTACTGTTGTAGAGTTTGTTTATAGCAGGGGACCACCAGATTGGCTTCCTTTTTTTGGAGGATAGCATCTTGGTTCTGTTAGGGATTGCACGATCCATGCACTCATGTAAGTGCTTATAAAGTGCAGTTGTATAGGATTCAGCAGTCATACCTCTATTGTCCGTCAGCATGGTTGTCGTGAAGTTTGCCACTTCTGTCTTAAGAAGCGTGAAGTTGGCTTTGGAGAAATATTTTACGGTGGTTTTCCTAATGGGGGTGGGGGTGGGATGTGGATGTCTAGGGTGATGTGCTTGTGGTTGGATCTGACCAATGAAGAATTGACCTCTGGTGTTGTACACTGGTTGCCCATGTTGGTAATGACCAGGTCTAGGATATTGCTGCCCCTGGTGGGGGTGTGGATAAGTTGATCCAAGGCATTGGAATTTATGAATTCCAGAAAATGTTGAGCACAAGAGTTGGTACATGAGTAGTTTTCCCAGTTAATGGTGGGGTAGTTGAAATCGTTCATTATTAGGGTGTTAGGTTGTACCCTAATATTTTCCAGTGTATCAGGAAATTAGGAATGGGAATCCTGGGGCATGGTGGGGAATCTGTAGCAAGCTACAATTTAGATTGCGGTCTTGCCCAGAGTTAGTTGCACTTGTATAATCTCAGATGCATTATGCTGAGCAACTAGCTTGGAGGTGTGGATATCCTTAATGAATATGGACACGCCTCTGCCTTTAGTGCTTCGGTCCAGGTTAGGTGGCCGAAAGGTGTGGCATGAATTATAGCATGGTAATGAAGTGGTGCTCTCTGGAGCCTTGAACCAGGTCTCTGTCACTGCACAGATGTCGATGTTCTCCATTTTAAGGAGTGCCTCGAGTGAGTGCATTTTGAGGTTTAGACTTCTAGCATTAAGTAGCATTACCCTCAGAGTTTATTTGCTTGTACCTGCTACGGTGGTGAATTTGTCATTTGAATCTTGCCTAAAAAAGGCACTATAGGGGTGGCAAGAGCCTTAGAACAGTATCTGGAACCCCAAGGGCAACAGGTGCAGGCCATCTCTGGCAAAGCATCGTGGGTTGTCGATCATGTCATCCCTGGCAGACAGATACTGGATCCCCTTAGAATGACACCAGAAGCTTTGCCAATTGTTGAAGTCTATCATTTTTTTCTTGTACTTTGGTATCATTCTAGATGATGGCAGGATGCTACTCACGGCTAGGGTCATACCTGCCTGGGCTACAAGATTGGACAGCTCCTCCATGTCTCTTTTCATGTAGTCCAGGTAGGTACGTCTCAGGTAATTCACACCAACATGGACAATGACAGAGTCATATTTGTACTTGTTGTGGTGTGACCTGAGTGCATGTGTTATGTGGCAGATCCTGGCACCTGACAGGCAGCTGACAGTAACTTTCTCCTTGTTTAGCCTGGTGAGTGGAACATCAGTGTGCCTGACTATAGAGTCACGTATGACTAGAATGTTGGGTATGTTGTTATGCCTTATGGGCTGTGGTTGAGTGGCACACTGAGTTTGTTGGCTATGTGTCATTTGGGTTGTGTTGGGGGGGTGGAGGTTGCTTGTGTTTCTGCTTTGGAGGTCTCTGTTGCTTAGGTAGATTTTTTTTTTTGAGAGTCTCTACGAATATAGGTGTGTGTTTTGCATTTCTATGTGTGTATTTTGGTGGTGTAGGTTTTGATGGACTATGTGATGAGTGTGGTGTGGTGCAAGTATTTACCTTCTCCTCTTGACTGTCTAGTCCAGTCTTGGGTGAAGAGAGCTTTGCTTCCAGTTTGGCTATATAAGTGCATCTCTCACAGGTTGTAGTGTTGGGTGGTAGGAGCAGATGGTTGTCTCTGTACATGAGGTAATTGCTGCATTGCCCCAAGATGTCCAGATTCATCAGGTAGACAGGAGAAAACACCGGGAGCTGACCCTTAGACATGCCGGGATAGGTGCTTATTTATTAAGTACTAAAAACTGTTTTCCTCTAGAGAAGTGAGGAAAGTTGAGTGCTGTAGTAATTTGTAGTTTATTTAGTGCTTACAATGAGTTCTGAACAAGTGCTGAGCTCAGAGAAACATATCTGAGTGCTGAAACTAGAAAACTGGTTAGTTCTAAGAAACAAAATTAAGCTAGAAGGCTTCCCTCCAGCACAGAAAGGCTTGGGGGCTCAGAAGATTACAAACAGTCCTGGATACAGCAAATCTGTATCTGGACTAGACGACTTACAGGAAAGGCAGGAAACAAGCTTAGGAAAAACACACACACACACACACACACACACACACACACACACACACACACACACACACACACACACACACACACACACACACACACACACACACACATATATATATATGTATACATTTTTTTTTTGTAAAGCGGAAAGGGGAAAGGAGGAGCAGAAGCTAACTGGGTTGGCCTTCTCAAATATTTTCCCTGGATTAGGCAGAATGAGGTAATGACATTAGACTGGGAGGAGTGTCCCAGATCAAATTTACAGTTGGGGCGGGCAACTGCAAAGCCACAAAGCATAAAAACAGGATACCAATAGGGAGGGAGGGTGGGAAACAAAATTCAGAACAAACAAACCCAACCAGATGTTTAACAATTGTAGAAAATTCTAGTTAATACCTCACACACAGTGAGTAAAATAAAAGTGCTATAAATAACTCAGAAATAAACAAAAAACAGGATACTTAATGTTATATATATCACAGATTAGTTAGCTCAGAGCCCTTCCTTCAACTTCATCCAATTAGCTCAGTGTGAAATGGCAGAAACACTCACAGGTTTACTTCTTAAGTAACAAAGTTGAAACCAGAAACAATTTAAAAAAAGCTTGAAAGAACCAATGAGGTGCTTACTCCAAGGCGTAGTCCAGGCAACCCCAGTCAACCAATGACCACAAACAATTCACTCTCACTGAAATGCTATACTGGCTTTGGCTAAGCTATGATGGCCTGGAACATGTGCTCAGACACACAGCCTCTACTAACAAACAACTAGGCCCAAAACACAAGCCTGAATATGGACAATGCAACACTACCAACACTACATAGGTAAGAAAAAACTGCAGAAATGTTTAAACAGATAAAGGATCAAGGAGACTCTTGAGAATGCTTTTAAATGCAAACAAGTTATATGATACACTCCTAGCAAGAAATCAGAACAAGCAAACCCAACCAGATGCTTAACAATTGTAGAAAATTCTAGTTAATACCTCACACACAGTGAGTAAAATAAAAGTGCTATAAATAACTCAGAAATAAGCAAAAAACAGAATACTTAATGTTATATATTACAGATTAGTTAGCTCAGAGCCCTTTCTCTGACTTCCTCCGATTAGCTCAGTGTGAAATGGCAGAAACACTCACAAGTTAACTTCTTAAGTAACAAAGTTGAAACCTGAAACAGCTTAAAAAAACTTGAAAGAACCAATGAGGTGCTTACTCCAAGGCATAGTCCATGCAACCCAAATCATCCATTGACCACAAACAATTCACTCTCACTGAAATGCTATACTGGCTTTGACTAAGCTATGTTGGCCTGGAACATGTGCTCAGACACACAGCCTCTACCAACAAACAAGTAGGCCCAAAACACAAGCCTGAATATGGACAATGCTACACTACCAACACTACTTAGGTAGAAAAAAAATGCAAATGTTTAAACACTTCTTCTGATATGGTTGGTTTAGACTTTGATTTCTGTTTTCTAGTAACTGCTCTTTTGGTAGCCACCAGAATTAAACTCAGCAGGTCCTTAATATGTCTATGTAATTCATATTCTTTCTCACAGCTCAAAAAAGTGATTTTCTTACTTTCACCAATTTGATCTCCCAATATTTCTGACAGAGTAGTTTACAGGGAATGTTCAAAGTCTGGCAACTCATTACAATCCCAAAAATATGTTCCCAATTACCTCTTCCTTCCCCATCACACACAAGCTTCTCATGTTGCACTGTGAATTTGTAAGGATACATTTTTCATTACATCCATTCAGTGTTCTTTTATTTACTTGCTTCCAATTAAAACTTGTTAGATCAAGTCAAGGGCCTTAATCAGTCATTCTCATATACAAAAGTATGAAAAAGCATATCAGTTTTACTTATATAATGATCTGTATACTTTCACAATGTGTCCCTCACCTCAACAACCCAAGATTACAGCCTATTATCTTGAACATACTTCTGTCCAGCCTTTCTTCTCCTTTTACAATAAAATGTCTACATTTCTTAAAACTAAACAAGAAGAAAGAAAGAAGAAAGGGGATAAAGGGGAATTTGTTTACTTCAGTATCTCTATAACACACAAAAATTACTGAAAATGCTTTACTATACAACATGCAGTATATGCCCTGTTTTATAAACAAACTCTTAAGAACAATTGCTTTGCTTACAATTACCTCTTTCCTTCATCTTCCTCTCTCCTTAATATTCTTCCAAACATTTATGACATGAAGTATGGCATATGCTTTAGAGTCCTCGACAATTTTAACAGTCAAAAAAATCCAATATTTCCAGATTTTCTTGTTCATTCATATTTCATAAATATGATTAATACTTTGTAATCCCACATTTATTCCTTAATTTCTGAGTTGCTGTTTTTTTTCTGTTGATTTCCAAATCCCAACTCCAGTCTTTGGTTCATTTCCAACACAGTCCTGGTTCTTCTAGTCAACTCCTGTCCATTTTCCTTTGGAACACTGGAAAAGTTTCTTTGGCAAAGTCTAGGTTTATTATGAGAAGAATAAGACACAGACACCCTTCTGTTTGTTGGACAAACATTTGTATTTCCAGCATGTTCTGCATCTAAAATGACTTTGATCTTCAGAAAAAAAAAATATTTTGAAGACAGCTGGATAAAGCAGCTTGAAACTCAAACTTGCTTCTCAATATTTCCTGAAAGATGGAGTACATTTACTCCTCTTCTGCCTGTTGTACAGTGAATAATCATTTTCTGCAAACATTCTACTGTCTCCAACTTTTAGTACTTTGTCTTTTTACCACAATTTTGCCTGAATCAACTCTTTCTGTTGGTAGGATTGCATATTAGCTATTAGAGGTTTTGCCTGATTTCTCATGGCCAAGCTTGAAGCATACACACAATGTGCCATTTCAATTAACAGCTACCAGTTCAGGTGCTTGTGCATTCACAAAATTAATACTGTTGGTTCCTTCCAGTTTCTCTAGTACAGTAGAAAATATCAGATTTTTCCTATATACTCTGTCCTCTAATTCTACCATTTTTTGAAACATCTCTTCTTGATCAGTCTCATACTCCGCCATTATCTTTACTTCAACCTCTGATTTCTGCAGTTTTATCAACTATATCTGTTTAAAGCTTCTCCCATTTTTCTGAACTTTTGTTATTTTGTTGATATAATCATTTGGTGTTTTGTTTATTTTAGTAAGCTCTGAGGACATTTGACTTATTTTTTCCTGTAGATTACTGTCTTGTAGATCATGTCTTGCACTAAAGCTGAAGCTTGAATTATTTTTTGTTGAATAGCTTCAGGATTCCAGCCAGTGTTTTCTCCAATCCTTTTATGGTTGATTTTTTTCAGGTTCTCTAATTTTCTTCTTTGTTGGCATCCAGGCAGTGCACTTTCTAATGAGTAATTGAAATTCACCCAAAAATACAAATTCACTGTCTCTCTCTATTTGAGTTTCTGTTTTCACACTGGAAGAGCTAAAATTAAGTTGCTATTGAGTGTACAGCCATCTTGGAAGTCTATTACTATTCCTGTTTATCATTATTGTGACATAATGCTAAGATCTATCATCAGTATCTCCAGAGTCTGTTCATTTCTGACCTCTGTTCATTGCCATTGAGAAGATCTCCATATTCCCCTACATTTGCTTTGTTGTTTTTTTTTTTTTCTGGGCTTTGCATTTTCTTCCCACCTCCCATAAATATTAGGTTTAATTGGCTGTATGAAACTGTTCATTTATATGTTATATTTCCCCTGCCCTTTCAGCCGAAACTGTGGCTAAAAAGGAATAAGGACCAGTTAACTTAATCTCTCTCTCTCTCTCTCTCTCTCTATATATATATATAAAGATGCAGATATATATGGATCTACTTTAAAACAGCAAATTAACATAATATTGAGTTGCAGAACAGTGAGACGAAAATCACAAAACTTTACATTACTAACCGTTCACATCATCATAAGTTTTCACTGCATAAGTAAACAGTTGGCCAACATGTAATAAAAAACAAACCAAAGCAAATAAAACCCACCCAAGTAGGGGGCTTCATCCCCACACCCTCCATGTGGACAACTCCTAACTAAATATACCAACTCCAAGATTGCACTACAGTGGAGAAAATGGCAAAGTTCACTATCTTGGCCAGCTGCCTCCTTTTGCAATGAAAACTTACTATGATGTGAACGTTCAGTAATGTAAAGTTCTGTAACTCGACATTATGGTAATTCACTGTTTTAAAGTAGATCTAGATCCGTGTGTGTGTGTGTGTGTGTGTGTGTGTGTGTGTGTGTGTGTGTGTGTGTGTGTGTATATAAATATATATGGTACTTACGTATTATCGCAACCAGATTTTGCGATGTACTGTACTTTCCGCCTTTAGTTTAAGTTTAAAAAAATATAGTGTATTAGGGAAGGGTAGTGTGTCTAAAAGTATGCTGGGATATTGGGTTTTTTTTTAATGTTTTTATGGGTAAATTTTTTGGATAGGTGCGTAGTGTGCTGAAAACGAGCGTTACATTGGTACGTATATTTATAGCTGAACTTTGAAGGTGCTTTCCATTTCAGAGCTGTCGTCGGAAGGAGATGGTCACATAGGAATTATGGAAGGATTTTACTGATTTGGCTGTCATTGGAAGGTGTTTGTATCGGAATGGAGTTATCGAAGGATTTGGGGATCGTTTTCCTTTTGGATGTATCGTTGGAAGGTGTTCGTATGGGAAGGAGTTATCGAAGAATTTGGGGATCGCTATCGAAGGAGTTGGAAACTATCGCTGAAACTTCATTTGTGGTTTTTTTGGATATATCGTTGGAACAATTGGTGTTTTTGGACTTTGGGAGCTATCATTTGAACTTCGGTTGGTTAAAAAGGACTTTTGGATTTATCGTTGGGGCAGTCAATGTTATTTTAAAATTTGGACTTATCGAAGGACTTTGGTGGACTTATCGAAGGACTTTGGGAGCTACTATTGGAACTTACTTTGGTTACAAAGGACTTTTGGAGCTATCGTTGGGGCAATCGAAGGAGCTTTTGGTTTGGGATTTATCGTTGGGATGTGTTACACATGTGGAGATTTATTTTCCTTTATTCAGTTCTTGGATTACTTAAAACAAAAAAGAAGAAAATGGAGACAAGGTAAGTGATTGAGGAAAAGTATTTAATGATTAAACTGTATTTATTAAATGGTACATATGCAATGTAATATAAGTAAATTCAGAATACTGCTTTGTTTCTTTCTTGGTTGTCATGTATATTCGGTATATTCGAATGTCATTAATTTTCATAGCTATTAGGGTTCTACTGTTAAATATTGTTAATTGTGGATTCTTCAGTTGTTGTTATATTGGTAGTCAGTGTAGATAGTTCAGAAGATGTGGATTGTTCACTGGGTGTTGTTTTGTTTTTTACTGTTGACAGCTTGGAAGTAGTTGGTTGGTTAATTGGTGTGGTACTTGGTATGGATTTTCTGTTTTTTTGTGGAGGAAAGTTGTTAGCGATGGCTTTTAGTAGTTCTTCAAAGCAGTCTTTTGAATGTGATAGTCGTGTTTCACGCCACATATATTCAAAAGATAGGAATGTAGATGGTGACGTGCAGTTCCTCGCTGTTTCTTGTTTCTCCACTTTTCTGAGCCCCACATTCTTTCTATATGTTGTGTATGCACTCCAGTGTCAGGGTCAATAAAATTGTTGCTGTGATTAACTTTGTCATGGCTGAAGCCAGCTTTTTCCAGTTGTTTTGTCTGGTATGCTTTCCAGGAGTCTGAGTATATAATGCTACCTTCTTTGATGTTTTTTTGTATTTGGTCAAACAATGTAGAGGCAGTTCTATCAGGCACTTTTACTACAAACATTTCTTTTGTTTCCCTACAGATCCCTCCAAAAATCCACTGTTGAGGTAGAATACGACCGCTGTTATTTTTCTGCCGAGTAAATAAACTTTCATCAATTTCCGCTATATGCCCTGGCCCTCCGATCATTTTCTTCTCTTGTTTTTCCAACTCCATGGTACATACATCCCTTAAATAATTACTCCAGTCGATAACTGTTTTGTCAGCCATATCCAATTCTTCATGACAAAAGTTAATGCTAGTTAACTGCTTACACCAACAGTATATAAAATGAACAGCAGTTATGAAAGAAATTCTACTTCCTTCAAAAAAGTTACCTTCCCGAACTCCTATATGCTGGTAGCATTTAGTAGAGTTGCATTTCCAAAATATTTGTTTTCCATAGTATAATTTCATTTCATGTCCTGAACTGCATTCCTTTAAACTGTGTATAATTCCATACTGTTGAAATAACTGAATTGCCTCCTTATCTGTGTTAGTTAAATCCCACAATCGCATTTTTCACAGAACTAAGATTGCAGCAATCAACTTAGATCGTTAATAACTATATGTCTTTTGACTAGAGCTTTGACAACTTTTGTATAGCACGAGAAATGGAACACATGCAGAGATGCTTTACTGACATGCGTAAATAGCAGTAAAAAAGGGTCAAGCTATTTTCAAATGTTCTTTTCTCCGTGTTTTCAAGTTTAAATACTACTATAACTTAAAACTTTTATAGAAAAGATGTTATTTAGTTTTAATACCATTAATTTTGTTTATTTAAGGAAAATACAAGCAAATGTTTTAAGCTTGAAAATCTGGTTGTGATAATACGTACCATATATATATATATATATATATATATATATATATATATATATATATATATACTTTCTGAACTTCTAAATATAAAACAAATAAATAAAATGAAAAACGGCTGCAACAACAGATAAACATTTAAATAAATAAAAATACACAGACTAGGAACAGATAATTAAGCTTTCATTCTTTATAGGTGGTAGAACTTCTTCAGAATGCAATACATTTGAATGACAATATGATAAAAACTATGATTACATACCATGTGAGAGAACATTAGAATCTTATTAATGCTTATATACATTAACCAATGTGCATGTGTGTGTGTGTGTGTGTGTGTGTGTGTGTGTGTGTGTGGTTTGGGGTTGGGGACATGAAGTTAAAAGTTATCAAATTTCCTAGTTTATTTTTGAAAATTTGGATTGAAAGAATAGAAAAAGTAAATACAATAAAATAAACAGGAAATGATGTAGAAATGTACAAAATAAAACAAACTTTAAAATGTTACATTATTCTGTAGACATGTAATTTCTGATAGGGCAGTGCTAGCTGACTGCTGCCAGTTATATGAAATAACTGTATATACATCTAAACATTATCTGAGCATTAAACTTAACTGTACCACTATCCCTACTTTTAGAGAGCTAAGGTTAGGCAGTTCATTGTGGAGGGTCAAGGATATCACGGCCTGAAACAAAAAGTCAGTCAAGTCAAAGGATAAGGTAAAAAGTTGAATAATTTGTTCAGCCTATCTAAACACATTCTTTTTAGTGAAAAACTAATAGTACTTAAATAAAGGTTTACTCTTTATCATCATCGCCAACCCCCTTCTTCCCATTTTTCTACATGGGGTGGGATGTCATATCAACTGTCACCATCTCCCTCTCAATTCAGTGTCATTCTTCTGCCTTCTTTGACACTCATGCCTGACTGTCTCAGAGCTTCTTTTACACAATCCAGCCACCTCTTTGCTGGATGCCATTGTTTCCTCTTGCTTTCTTCCTGTGTGTCCCAAATCTTCTTCATCAGATTGTCTTCTGCTTTTCTGCGCATGTACTAAACCACTGTGATCTGTTCTGTTTGACCTTTTCTGAAATTGGAGCTACTTTGGCTTCTGCTCTTATGTTCTCATTTCTTCATCTGCCCCTCAGTGTGCATCCTATCACTCTTCTTAGGCACTTCATCTCACCTCTAGCTTCCTCAACTGCTCTTTCTTCACTGCCAAGGTTTTTGTATCATACAGTAGTACTGGTCATGCCACTGTTTCATACACCTTACTTTTCAGCTTATTTTGCATTATTCTGTTATACACTACACCTGAGACTCTATGCTAGTTGACTGCAGCCCCTCTGATTCTAGCCTTGACTCTTTCATTCAGACTTCCCTTTTTCTCAGCCACCCCTCCCAAATACTTGAAGCTGTTAAGATGTTCTACTATCTTCTCTTCTATTTGATTTCTCAGTTTCTTCTCATTTCCCCCATTTGCTGCATTACAGCTGTCTTATCTGCACTCAGTTTCATCCCATATGCCTTCAGTTTTGCATTCCATTTCCCTATCCTTTGCTGAAGTTCATGCTCAGAGTCTGCCTGTAATGCTACATCGTCTGCATGCATCAACTTTGTTGGCCTGTCCTCTCTGACCTGCTTGCTGATGAAGTGCATCACCAGCATGAGCAGCAGTGGGTTCAGAGTTGAACCCTGATGCACATCCGCTCCTACTGGGAATGCCTCTGTGAGACCAAAAACTGTACTTGAGTCATTGGATCCTTGTACGTAGCTTAAACTAATTCTTCAAATATTTCTGAGACTTCAAGTCCACTGCAGGACTCCCTAAATCAGCTTTCTAATGGCCTTGTCATAATCTTTCTCCATGTGGACCCAGGCAGTCCTCATATCCTCTTCTTCCTGTCCCGATATGTGCGTTCAAGTCACCCATTATCAACATCAATTCATGCTGTCCTGCTTTATCTAGTAAGTTCTGCAACTGCTGCCTGAATATACTCTTTTTCTCACTATCATAGCCCTGCTTTGGGGCATATGTTGAGATTATGAATAGTGCCCTATCCTTACACTGGATTCTGATTGCCACAAGTCTGTCACTAATTCTGATGGTATCCCTCACTGCCTTCTGAAGTCTCTCCCTCATGACAATTCCCACATCAATTCTAGCCTGTCCTTCTCCTGAGTAGTAGACTCTGAATCCCAAGTCAAGTGGCTTTGCTGCACTGCCCTTCCATCTTATCTCTTGGATACATAGAATGCCCAGACTCCCCCTTACCATCATGTCATCCACTTCCAGTATCCAGACTGACAGTGAACTTACATTGAGTATAGCAATTCTTAGATTATGTTTATGAAGTTAATTGTGTTTTTTTGTTCAACTTTCACTCAACAGAGCTATCCCAGGTAACACAAGCTGGGCAACTTGACACTGGCCACAAAAGGAGCTTATTGACCCAGGGCTGCTGGGATTTATGGTGAGTATACTGGCTAATAGGGGCACATACACCCCTCCCACCATTAGCACAGATCCCTGGCAGAGATGGGAGTAGACTAGGTCCTTAACCCACTTATCATCATCAAATACTGATGCCCATTTGGTGGCATGACAGAATGACCTACAGCCATATTTTATACTGTTGAGTGACTAGCCCTTTCTTTCTATTTCAGAATGCTTTTCATTTGCAGAAGCAAGGAGTGGCAGTGGGTGTTCCCATCATTACCACCTATGCTAATATATTAATGAATGTTTTGTAAGAAAAATATGTGTATTCAGAACATAATATTTATTTAAAATGTTTACTTCTTATGCAAGGTTTATAGATTATATTTTTCTGCTTTGGGGAGATGCCAAGCAAGAGTTAGATATATTCATAAATTGCTTAACAATAAGTGTCTGTTTTAAGTTTAACTTATCTATGTCAGAGAATGAAATACATTTTTTAGATATTAATATCATAAAATCAAACGTCGGTGAACTTTATACTAAAGTATTTAAGAAAGAAACTAGGAAAAATACCAGTTTACAGAGGACAAGCACGCTTCCCCTTGTACTTTTAAAAATGTTGCAAAAGGGAAAATGTTATCCTTCTTTAGACATAATACAAATGATAATGAGCATAAGTCACAGTAAAATGATTGAATTGCTGACCCAAGGGTCAGAGGTTATAATAAGCAGTTCATAAATAAACAAAAGCAAAGTGCATTATTTGGTAGAGGACTTAGCAATGGATGTTTTTTTCTGATAGAAATTATGGGAATAGTACTAACAGAGGGATGCATGATTTAAGCATAGCCCATACTTATAAAAGGCATACAAAGTTATTAGAGGATGCTGTTAATATACATTGACATATTTTATGCAATTTGTAGAAAATAAAACAGTTTTTCTTTTAGATAAGCCAATGTGTGTTTACAATTAAACACCAGATATGAAGAAAAACTTTGGTATATGGATCAGAGAATAAAACATATATTGCCAGGAAAGGTATTTTAATGTGTAATAAGTGCAATATTTGTACATATTTATTTATTTATTTTTTCAATTCCTTTTTATTAGGGTTATATCAAAACCAATTGAAGACAAGAAAATGATATAACAGAGAATAAAACAATAACGTACAATATACAGACCTACAAACATAAAACCTATATACATTAATAACCTATATACAGTTCTCATCTATATCAAGCTATGCAGCATACAGAAATATGAGTTACAATCATGTCAGAATAAGTTCAAATATCATTTTCCAAGTGTCCTTCTGGGTCCTTTTTTTCTTCATGGAATACCATAAATATTTATGAGCCAGAAGTTGTTTACTAGCTGTTTGCTTGAATCCATCCCATGTTATTTTGGACCTGTCTTTCCAATTTAATGTGATGTAGTATTTTATTAGCATAAATGTTGTAACTAGAATGTGCGTGTGATTATTCTTCATTCCTATAGGAGGCGTGTAAGAGGGCAAATTTCCAGGATAAGGTTGATTTTTCATAGCCCATTTTCTCTAATTTGACTCTTAAGGCACACCAAAGTTTGTATGTACATTTACAACTCCAAAATATATGAATAATATCAGCTTCTTTGGAGGGGCAGAATTGGCAAAAAGGTGGGAGTTCTTTGCACATTTTATTTAATATTGTGGGCGTAAAATATGCGTTGTTTAGGATCATAAGTTGAGTATATCTGAACTTCTGAAGGAGAATGTCTTTGGAAAATTTCTGAATTGCCTGTGCAATTATATTGGAGGTAATTGTAGGGTCTTGTTTTGTCCAGTAATTGGAGTGGATAGCTTCTTTCGCGTGTCTAAGTGAAATAATGAATTTATAGGTATTTGAGATCATTTTTTTTTCTGTGTCATCATATCCCAAAGTGTTCCACATGTATCTATATGTTGATCTGGGATGTCAGTATCCTTCCAAAATCTGTAACATACTTCTTTCAGTTATCTTATCATAATTGTATATTTAAACGGGAGATTAAGTTTGTTTCTAATATTAGTTATAGATTCCTGCCTAAGTAGATAAATGTCTAAAACTGTCTTTTCTTTCAGTAGTGGGTATGAATTTAAGTCAATCATCTTTTCATTTAGTTGAATATTGGGGTTAAGGTGTAATGGTTGGAAAGTATAAAAAGCAGTTAATAGATTTAGTGACTGGAAGAGATTTTGTGTTATTTTAATTTGTTCCCATATGTCGTTTTGTATTTTGTATCTTCTTCTGGATATTCCCTTTAGAAATGGGAATATTTGTACATATTTTAATAAAGTGGGTCTACTTCAGTTGGTCAACAGACTAATCATGGAACAGTGGGGATTGGGGAAGCTGCTCTTTTCCCCACTGTAGTGTGGTCTCAGAGTTATATATATAATTAGCCGAGGTGTGGGCAGTGTATGGAGGCTTGTTTCCACTCAAAAACTTTGCTTTGTTTGATGATGTTATTTGAGTTGCTCATGTTTGACTAATGAACTAAATAATCAATCATGTGGTCTCGACCATATTAGTTTTCACAATTTAGTCTGTTGACCAATGGAAGTAGATCCAATAAAGTAAAGACTTTTTGGTCATCCAGCTAAATTAAAGGAGTATAAGCTAAATGCATATGCAGACTGTGATATGAAAAATGCAGTGTATTTTGCCACATGTAAAATGTGTACTTCATTTTATGGAAATAAAACAAATATAAAGTTAAAAGGGCCACTTGAGATCATATTTCTGAAATTAGGAGCTATACAAGCACAAATGTACTATATAAGAATACATGTGAAAAAATAATGATTTACATTTTTATTTTTTATTTTATTTTATTTTATTTTATTTTACATTTGTTAAACGCAGGTGTCTGACTGAGCCGAAAAAGGCCTTTTTTCAGCAGAGACCCGGG
Source organism: Protopterus annectens (assembly GCF_019279795.1). Lineage (NCBI taxonomy): Eukaryota > Metazoa > Chordata > Ceratodontiformes > Protopteridae > Protopterus > Protopterus annectens. Next base: position 1,781,150,059 of record NC_056733.1, on the reverse strand, counting down.
GAGAAAAGCTCCACAAAGAAAAATTACAGACACATTTAGTTATTTAGACATGATCAGTATACACACAAATTACAAGAGACATGTTTTTACAGTGGTATGCGGCACATAAACAGTTATAGTGGAGAGAACAAACAAAAAAATATTAATTTTAAAAATAAAGGTAATTAATAGATTTGTGGTGTACAGCTGAAATTTGGAACATAGGTGGAATACATACATAGTACACAGGTACAGTACATACATTGTAGATTAGCCAGTGTTTGTGAGTAAGATTGAAAACTATTATCAAGTGCTCTAGATTTAGTATGTATATGTTATCTGCTTACACTAGCTTGGGGAGCAATCATGGCACTGCCAACTTTGCTTGAGATGTTGCCTGATGAGGTCTTTAAAGGAGGCTTTGGATTATGTGTTTTGAATGCTAGTAGGGACAGAGTTCCATTTTTTAGTCACTGAACTACTATATAGTACATCTCCAAAGCTATTGTAGCTGTGGGTGACCTCTAGTAGTAGTTTGCTTGATGATCTAAGAGGCCTTTTGGCTGAGTGGTGTACTAGGTTTTTGAGGGCAGTACACTTATTGGGGAGGTAATAGATAGAATGACAGAGGCAGAGCTGATTGTAGGTTAGGAGGTTGGGCAGTTCAAGCCAGTGGAGCTGTCTCAAAGCAGTACAATGATGAGTTATATATGAGCAATTTGCAGCAAAGCAGGCAATTCTGCTATAGCAGGCTTCCATTTTGCTTAGTTCAGTTTTGTTGAGATTAGTCAGAATGGGAGATGCATAGAGTAGAGTGGATAAAAGTTGGGAGTGAGCAATGGCTGATCTTGTGTTGTTGGTAAGAAATGGTTTGATACGGTAGAGTGACCCCAGTTTGGCATATACTTTTTTAATAGTTAAGTTGAGATGACTATCAAATTTTAGGTAGGAGTCTATAGTTATTCCAATAGCTTAGCCTGTGCCACTGGAGCAATTGTAATAGCATTTGTGGAGTAGATAGTGAATTGACAGTTAGTGTTTTTGTTAGAACTGGTTATAATCATAAGCTGAGTTTTCTTTGGATTGAGGATAAGTTGGGCTTTGGTAAGGTAGTTTTCAACGTCAGAGAATGCTAGTTGAGTTGTTTGCAGGAGGGTGGGAATGTTTTGTGCAGCACAGATTAAGGTAGTGTCATCTGCATACTGAATTATAGATGCATGCTTTGTGGAGGTATGGAGGTTATTTGTGAAGACTGTGAATAGTAGTGGTCCTAAGATAGAACACTGTGGGACTCCTATAGTTATGGGCAGCTGAGGAGAGAGAATTTTCCCATTTCACAGCTTGGTACCTGTCAGTTAAGTAGCTTTGGAACCAGGTAAGAGTGGAATTTGATCGATGATATTGGTTTAGTTTGTTTAGCAGGATTTGGTGTGAGACTGTGTCAAATGCTTTGGACATATCCAGAAAAGGAGTTGACACTTGTAGGCCTTCATTTTTGAGATGTCTTACTGTGTCTGTGAAGCAGAGGTGGGCTGTAGTGGTACTATGGGCAGGTCTGAAACCATGCTGAGTAGGTGACAGGATGTTGCTGTCTAGGAGATAGTTTAGCATCTGGGTATGGATGAATTTTTCCAGGATTTTGGCGAGGGGGGAGAGTAAAGCAATGGGTCTGTAGTTATTAAGTTCAGTGGAGGTCCCGCCTTTATGTATGGGTGCAACATAGGATATTTTCCAGAGTTTGGGCACATAGTTTTCAACAATTGATCTGTTTATGAGAGTGGAGACTGAGATAGCAATAGCATCTGCTGTGAGTTTCAAGAAATAGCTGGGGAGTAGGTCGGCTGCTGTTGATGAGGTTTTTAGTTTGGAGAGCTTGCTTTTGATTGAAGTGGTGGAAACTGTTTTGAGGGTAAAGCTTGTATTAGTGTTATTTGTGTTGTGGGGATAGTGAGGAAGGAACTGTCCTGTGATTCTAAGGATAGAATTGAGTTCACAAAGTGGGAGATGAATTGTGTTTCGATAGGAACTTTAGTGTCAGGGGTGGTTGGTTTGGGGGTAGCCTTTTGGGTGGATTTTAGTAGCTGGTTTACATTTTTCCAAAATTTTTGTGGGATGTGTTGGTATTTAGTTTGTAATGTTGTGTAGTAGGATTTTTTGTCCAGCCTAATGCATTTTTTGCACGGTTGCGCAGTTCTTGGTACTTAGTTAGGCTTTGTGTTTCTTTGTTTTTTTGATAGTAAAGCCAGGCAGTGTCTGTGGACTTGAGGATTTGTTTGGTTTCTTTACAGAGTCAGGGGTTTGTAGAGGTTCTAACCTTGATTTTGCGCAATGGAGCGACAGTGTCTAGGTGTTGTAGAAATGTTTTATTGAACTATGCTACAGCCTGGTCAAGTGGGAAGGTTTTTAGGGAGGTCCAGTCACAGTTACAGAGTAAAGTGTTGAGGACTTCAGGAGAGAATTTTTTTGTGTTTCTAGTGGATATATAGTTAGTGGTTTTGCATATGCTTGTTCTACTATGTATAAAGTATATTATGTTGTGGTCACTTAAGGTGTCTGGGAGATTGCCTGTGTGAGGGTACAATGTGGGGTTGTTAGTTAGGACCCAGTCAAGGAGGATTCCCTTTTAGATTTTTTATCACATCTAGTTGGAATTTGGACTAGCTGCTGGTAGCTATGGAGATTTATTAGATTACTTGGTGGTTCTGATATACAGGTGAACCAATCTAGGTTGAAGTCCCCCAGAATAAGGGTTTCTTGTGAGTATGTGGAAGAACACCAGGATAAGAAGTCTTCAAGGCTAGCAGGAGTATTACCAGGTGGAATATAGATCACAATTGTGGTGATGACTTTTTTAGGGTAAAGTTGAAGTTGTGAGATAAGTATGTCCCAATTATTGGGGGAGGGGTAGGAGTTTGGTAATTGATGGACAGTTAAGTTGGACTTGTACAGTAAGGCAGTTCCATCCCCTTTATGAAGTGGTCTGTCTTGTCTAGTGTTATTGTAGCTGGTAGGGAGAATGTCTGAGTTAGCTATGTTTTTATTTAGCCAGGTTTTTTTTAAAGCAACTATGTCTGGGGAGTAGTGTGCTATTGTGGCCTGGAGTTCAGGTATTTTATTTTTGATACTTCTAATATTAATATTTAGCATTAAAAGATGGTTGGTTTTGCTGCTGTTGTTGATTTGCCCAGGGATGAAGAAAGTGGGGGTGTTATGTTCTGACATTTGTGTTGGAGCAGTTTGTGTTGGACAGGATGGATTTGGGCCTGGGTTGGGGTGGATATCCCCACTTATGGTGAACCTGGATTTAAAATGGTTATATAGATGTTGGAGTTTGGTGAGGAATGTGAGAAAGTATTGTGTTTTTTTGAAGTAGGAATGAGAGCATATGTGTTTAGTTCTGAATCGATCCGTTATGTAGTTCTTGAATAAATGTGGGCAGATATTATTATAATGCGTGGTGTCTGTGTACGAGAGTGCATAATGTAGTGTTGTGCTACTAAGTTTAGGGATATTGCTAGAGTGATAACTTATGGTGTTGTAAAGAATTATGAGAAGACAGACTAGACTTAGTTGTGTGATAGTCATGGTTATAAAGTTTAAGTTGTTTCTATGTGGGGGGGTCTGAATAAGAATTATAGGGTTGCACTATATGTGGATGGGGAAGTAGTGTTGGTGATGTAAAAAATACCTAGTGGGAATGAGAGTGATTACGAGTATTTTGTGTGGAGCAAGTTGGTGTGGTATAATGTGATATGACTTGAGGAGCTGTGATTGGTGGAGGTGATGTGAGGGTGAGCTGTGGGTGTGGCTGCGATTACTATAAATGTAGAGGTAGTGGGGGTGGGAGGGAATAGGGGGCAGGGCAGGGGAGCGGAGAGAGCCCGAGCGTTAGCAAGGGCAAACGGAGCGGGACAGAGCCAACCAAGACAAGAGAAAAAAGTAAGTATTACTTTACAAATCTGAACACTTTAAACAAATTCCTGAGGTCTAATGGCTTACCGGCAAGCAGAATGTAATTGCTGAAGAGCACTTGTGTCCTGGTGGGAGACTAGAAATTTAAAGATGGCTCCATGCTCAGCAGGATTCTAATATAGACTTTGTATTGGGGGAGGGAGATAGCACAAGGGGTGTAAACCAGGTGGAATGCAAAGAAACCAGAGAGGCAATCAGTGGAAATCAGTGAAGGCATCAGAGGGGGTAAGTAATAATTCAAACTCCTTGTAAAGTGAAGGAGAGAAGAGACAGCAACATTGACTTGCTGATTAGTAACCAGTTTGTGCACAGATTAGAGTAGGGAGATACATTAGCAATGAAGGGGAATGTATAAAGATGCAAATAAATAGCTAATACATAGCTTTAAATTTGCTGTGCTTAGTATCATTTATGAAAGAATAAGAAGAGGTGATATAAAGATAGCAACAGAAAATAGGGAATATAAATAGATTCATATTTTATAAGCTAATATTTATATTTTATAAGCAGAAGATGATTGACTTTAACAATTGGCTTAATTACTGCTGTCATTCTAAGGAAGTCCATTATTTCTCCTCTTGAGAGGATATGATCAGCAGACCACGGCACTTTGCCAGAGATGGTCTCCACCCGTCCCCACTAGGCTTTCAGATATTGGCCAAAACACTATCCACCCCTATAGTGCCTTTTTAGGCAATGCCAGTCTAATAAAGCTTACAATATAGTAAATTCTACGCAGCACAAATTAAAGGAATTACTGCTCAGTACTAGGAGTCTCAACAAGCTCCCCTCCCTGGAAGAGCTTTTAAAACTGGAGAGTGCTAACATCTGTATAGTTACTGAGACATCGTTTAAAGCTGTGGAAGTCACTATAGCAGTACAAGGCTGTCATGCCTTTTACACATTTGTTCCAGCTACCAGACAAGAAGGGACAAGAGGCAGAGGTAAATCAATCTGCATAAAAATTAAGTACACCTCAAGACTGGTCAAACAATATGACATGCTTGAGTTACTCCATGTCCAACTAACCTTATGTAAAGTCCAATATCATGCCCTGCTGGCTATAGGCCCCTCTATGACTCAGAATAGCTGTACTGCATACTTGAATGTACTGGAGTTGCTCACAGTTCAACCCAGCACCGCATTCATGGGAGATTTCAACTATCCGACCATAAATTGCGATACGTACACAACCACTAATATGCAGGCTCAAAGATTCCTGGATTTTCTTAATGCAAACACCCCAGAACAGCTGGTTTGCACACCTACTAAGGGTGCAAATATCCTGGATCACAAATATGAAGAAATGTTGCATCTCCCCTCCCCCCTTTTAATGTCCTCATTGGTCAGATTATATCACAAAGCAGAAGCCCTTGAAATAAATATAAAGGCTGAACTTCCTGCAAACCCCAGAACTTTTAAGCACTTTTCCAAGGCTAACTACTTCCTATCATGCAATGGCAAAGCTAAATTCCAAGCCACCCCCCCCCCCAAACTCGGAGAACACAGTGACCTATGTGGAAGTGATTACAGAACCACTGTACAAGCATGTAAATAACTGCATAGAAACAACAGTACCAATCCAAAATAAACGTAGGACAAACTCCAAAAACAACCCCCTTGGTGGACCCCCAATATAAACAGATTAACAAAAGAAAGGAAATTATGTCCAAAAATAGGAATAGTTATGCCCAAAAGACAAAAAAAAAAAAAAAACTCCTTCATCAGTTTCAACATGCAACTCAGGGGACTAATAAAGTCTACCAAAACCAACTTCAAGACAAAAATAACCCCCAGGCTCAGGATAACCATAAGGCATTTTTCAGTTATATAAGCAACCTTAAAGGGAAAACCCAACAGTGTTCTAAATTAATAGTAAATGGAACTTTCTATACCAGATGGGGATATAACAAATTTGCTGACTGATAAATTTAGCTCCAGTTTCACCCCAGGTCCCCTCAGGAAATACTCTCTACCATTTCACTACAACTGTCACTAAAGAACAGGTCCTCACTGCACTCTCCAGAGCTAAAAAGTTTACATCAGTGGCTCCTGATATAGCTTCAAACATGACCTGTCAGGCCCAACAGAATCTCTATTCAGCCACAGTTTCCAGTTAGTCTTCATTCTTAGGAAATGGAGGACTGCAGTGGTCATTCCTCTTCACAAATGTGGACCATTAACAGACCTATAGATCCATAAGTTTGACTAGTCATACATGCAAGGCCATGAAAAGAATTATTGTAGACCTGATAAAGAAAGATATAGAAAATCTTCAAAAACTGGACCCATCCCAGTTTGGTTTCATTAAGGGCAGGTAATTTCTAGTAAACCTGCTGGACTTCTTTGAGAAGGTCACTAGAGTCATGGATGAGAAAAAGGTATTTGACACAATACCTCACTCGGGTATTATAGGCAAACTCAAAAATTTAGGCATAAAGCCCTATGTCCAGATAGCCAAAATGGCTTACAGATAGGACACATGAAGTTGGGATTAGGGAATCCACCTCCACCAAGAGGCCTGTTACTAGTGGTGTTCCACAGGGCTCAGTACTGTGACCTGTTCTGTTTGGAATACACTAATCTGAAGTCAAGGCAAATGAAGAGGCAGTCATTGATTGGACAATCACAAAGTTGTAGCTGTTCTTCAGGAGGGTCTGACACAGACAAATAACTGGTGCCAGACCATTGGCCTAAAACTCAATGCAAAAAAAATGCAGAATTTTACCCTTTGAGAAGACGACCATCCTTCCTAATTACAGCATTGATAACACTCCTCTAAGAGTATGCCCAGTGATAAGGGACTTGGGAACTCAGATTCACAGTAACTTGAACTCTGATTACCATGTGCCCATGGTGGTGAAATAATCCTTCTGCATGGTGCAATGCATAAGTAAGGGCATGGCATCCAGATCTAAGGATATCATAGCTCTGATATACTCAGCCTTCATTAGACCAATAATCGAGAACAGTGCAAATTTCAGCATATGCCTGACCATGCATTTGCACAGTTGAAGCAGCCACAGAGGGTCTTTTTTAAAAGAATAAAGAGTGTAAATAATATGTCTTATGCAGACCGCTCTAAAGCCCTGTTCCTGTACTTGGTCTACCACAAGCTACTGAGGGGGGCTTAACCAATGAGGCATTCACTGATAGAGCCCTAAAGGATTTGCTTTACATTAGCAAAACAAACAACACAATAATTAAACCTTGTCTGTGACATAAGCAAACATGTTTAAGGGACAGATATGCGTCACAGAGATTACCCCTTCTCTGGAACAGACTCTCCAGTCATGTAAAACAAAGTTCTTTCCAAAGCATATTCAAATGCAGTTTGGATCAATGAATGGGAAATTGCAAATGGACAGGGACAGTTTGTAGATGCACTAAGGCACGGGCATATACCAAAGCCATTTAGCCCACGGGCAATGATAATTGAGAAAACTGGGCCATGAATGGCTAGGCTTAAAAAGGATTTAATCCCATTAGCCTAGGTACCTCCCATGATCTTATGATCCTATAAATGAATTTCCCAATTTAAATAGGCTAGTAAGCCTGAAACTAGTTTTAGTAGCCAGATGGTTTAGAGCATGAGTCTAATTTTTAGTTATATTAACTATTTTATTTACTTTAATTAAATAATGAGACTATGGGTGTATAAAGAAGTGGTTTGATGTCCTTGTTATGTATTCAAACTGAGAAAGCATTTTTATGCAAAAACGTGTTGGTTGGTTAATATAAAAGTAACTGTTTCCATGTCATTGCTTTTTTCTATTGATTTTGGATATGCTTAAAATAAGCCTGTACCTTTACTGTCATTTAATTTATTCAGAGTCCAGAAACCCTTAATCATGGCCCTAGCTCAAATCCTAGAAATGACTTTATGGAGTATGCTTACATTATTGCTTACTTGCATCCATAGGACTATCCCCTCTCTGAGTTTCCTTGACAACTATAACTACAGGGGAGTGCTACAGAATCCCGAAAGCCCAAAATCCTGAAAGTTCAAAATCCTGAAAACTCAGAATACTGAAAACTCAAAATCCTGAAACACACAGGATACCAACATTCATTATATTCCAACACAAATACTTACAGAAACAAGTAAAACACAAACTATATTACTATTTTCCAAGTATAACCAGGGAGGCAAGCCCTCCCATACCCCCATGTTGGGGGCTGCACCCCCACCACCCCCTACTACTTAAATATATCAACTCCGAGATTGCACTACACTACACTAAATACAGTCTTGGAGTTGATATATTTAGGTAGCAGGGGGTGTGGGGGGCACAGCCCTCCACAAGGGGGGTGCAGAGGGGCTTGCCCCCTGCATATACTTGAAGGGTAATATGTTTCTGTATGTACTTGTGTTGGAATATTGTGAGTGTTGGTATCCTATGTGTTTTCAGGATTTTGAGTTTCCAGCATTTTGAACTTTCAGGATTTTGGTCTCAGGATTTTGGGCTTTCAGAACTTTGTAGCGCTCCCAACTACAGACCTGAATCTGTCATTAGCTCTGTAAATTTGTGGGTGCACATGTTTAGTTGCTCAACAAAGAATTGACTGACATCAAATTGGTTGACAATAATAAAATAAATAAGCAATCACTTCAACATATTACAAGTTACTCTGAAGTTGGGTGACCACAGAATTAGTTATAAATGTAAGAGTTTATTTTTTTCAGTATATGTCTGCTTGGTTATTTTTTCCTAACCAAATTGATCACTAAACATTTATCCCTTTGTAGCTTACAGTGTGGTCTGGTGGATATTTTTTGTTACTTATGTACCTGAATTACTCCTGGACTTTCAGCCGCACTGTATTCCTAATTGCCATGCAACCTTCATATTTAATGCAAGCATTATTACCAGTGGCCCCAAGTATAGCCTTTGTCAAACCATTAAGGTTGTATATCTGGTTACAGTTTGAGTTACTGTTAGGATTAGAGTCACAGTTAGAGTAGGGTATTTTTTAAACAGAGTATTTAGCTGTATGGACAGAGCTAGGAACACTGAGCAGAAGAAAAATATGTTGATATGTCCTGAAAATGATTACAGTGAAACACAGTACCTGAAAATGATTACAGTGAAACACAGTATGCAAGATTCATTTTACACAGTCATCCACTTACCTGTAAGTCCATTCTCAATTTTATCTTTCTGTGGAATGTATCAGCTTAGAGGTTCATGAAAGAATTTCCTTTGAAATTTTCCAGTGTTTCCCATCTGAAGCATAAATTTGTCCTACATAAGCTATGCTGGTCTGACTGTGAGAACTTTGGAGAATAGTTTTACTTTCTTCTTTAACTGCCTATCTGTTTATAGAATAACACTTAAAAATGTTCCTTCATCCCTATACTCAGTCTCTTCCAACATCTGATTTACAGTGCAAATCACATATCATACCCAGGATGCACAAATATATTGTATAGTACTTCTTTGTTTTGTTAACTGGGTGTGTGAACTAGACCCTTTTTGGAACTTTTTCATTACGATAAAGTAATTAGTATATATATATATATATATATGTGCATGTGTGTGTGTGTGTGTGTGTGTGTGTGTGTGTGTGTATACAGAGAAAGATGGTAGTAGTGGTTATTTTGACTCAGTCATAACTGGCTAAACAATTTTGACTGAAATCATATTTCAGTGAATCATGAGTGACTGAAAATTGTAAAGTAATGAAGCAATGATCGACTGTATGTGTTTTTTTTTTCGGATTTCCTTATCTGTTGCACAATTGTTGGGTTAATATATTTAAGTGAGTGTGTGTATGCATGTGTGTGTGCAGATATAGATATAGATGATGTATATAATGAGAGGGGTATGGGGATGCAGGCAACTTACCATCCCTGCAACAAACACTGTTGTTCCTTTTTTTTTGGTGTTTTTAGTATTCAATCTTTTTTGATCAATGTTTTTTGAATGTTCTTTTGAGTGTTTCTCTTAACTGAGATACTCATATGTATGTGTGTGTGTGTGTGTGTGTGTGTGTGTGTGTGTGTGTGTGTGTGTCTGTGTGTGTATGTGTTTATGTGTGTGTGTAATTTAATGGTCCCAATCAAGAAGTTTTCATTTTTTGCATAGGAGGGCTTGGAGTGACGAGGGGAAATATTCAGACTTTGTGTAGAACGAGATGAATCCTGAATCCTGAGTTGTGAGGCACAGGCAGAGGTTTTAATTCTGCTGAGCCACCATGATCACATCAAGGTCTCCATTGAGGACTCTTAACTATTGTCTCCTGCATGACAGGTAGAAATACTCCTGAGTTTACTAATGAGGAAGGGAGCTCAAATAGTTATCTTTAGGCAGTCAAAGGATAATAAACATTCTAAGGTTTTACTTTTGAAAAATTCAAGGAAAGACTCCAAATTTTCCCCTTCCTCTATTAAAGTATATATATGCCGACTCATTTTCTCAATTTCTGAATATTGTTCACACATATGAGCTCATTCTGCTTTTTACCCACCACTTTCATATTCTTTTTGTAGTAAGACCTTGAGAGTACCTCTTGTTAATTTAGATGTTGCTTTACTAGAGGCATATACACAGTCACTGGTAAGGCATATACACAGTCACAGGAAAGGCATATACACAGTCACTGGTAAGGCATATACACAGTCACTGGTAAGGCATATACACAGTCACTGGTAAGGAATATACACAGTCAGTGGTAAGGCATATACATAGTCACTGGTAAGGCACATATGCAGTCACTGGTAAGGTATATATGCAGTCACTGGCACCTCTGTTTTCCTGCAATAAGTGCCTCTTGAAGTTCAGTTTAGTATGCTGGTTGTCTTCCTTGCATCTGTATCAGTTTGAGATGATTGAACAATAATACTTGCCCAACATAATTTTATAGATAATCATCTTCTCATAGTTCCTATTGCCTGATATTTGTATCTTCATCAGATATATTCCAAAATGCATTACCCTAACTTTTTAGTTCTAAGGCTAGGTGGTTATCTATCAGACATATACCACAGTTTGTCCAAACCTTAATATAGAGTTCTCTCAGCCATAGAAATACCTGTTGCTGTTTTTATTTAACTAATTAAAGTATAGCTATAATCACTGCATTAATAACAATATCAGATAAAGAAACGACAAATAACAACAGCCTCATCAATATCCATGAGGTACGCCAGTCATAAACCCATTTACCAAAAAAGTAGCACCAAAATCCTTTTAATCAATGCTTCTAACTTGCTTCTCATGCAGATCAAAACCTTTGTACTTGTCAGTTATCTTTACTTTCCAATGAAGCTGTCTGTGTCCCAACATCATAAACCTTATGGAAGGCATTACTTTGCCTATTCTCTCTAACACGACTATAAACATACAGGCACATTAGACTATCATGATCTCACAGTTCATGATAAAAATATAGGAGATCATATTGAATAGAAGAAATCTTTAATATAGGAATGCTGCATCTCCAAGAAAATATTAATCTGGGACAGAAATGCAATATAAAAAAAATCTGACCAATAGGGAGTATATAAATATTTGGGAAATGATGAAGAATTGACAATAAAACATGAACAAATGTGAACAAAACTTAGTAAGGAATATTTTAGAATACTAAAATCAATACTGAAAACAGCTCTGACGTCTAGGAACAAAAAACATGAACAAATGTGAACAAAACTTAGTAAGGAATATTTTAGAAGACTAAAATCAATACTGAAAACAGCCCTGACATCTAGGAACAAAGTCCAAGCTATAAACCAATTTGCTCTTCTTGTTCTAACTTACAGTTTTTGGGTGATTGACTGGTCCCAAAAGGTATTGAATCATTTGGACAAAAAAAAGTTTCATGCTTAAAAATGATTTATAAAAATCATTGCATACCAAGATTCTCCATTCTGAAGGAGGTATGGGCCTCCTCGAAATTGATTACATGTATAGATCTGCAGTCATAGAACTGCATATATATTTGCTGATCTCACAAGATCCAAACATACAGAAAGTTTTAAAACATGAGGAGAACAAGTCTAAGATGACTTTCTTCCTTAGCTTTGCAGAAGTATATTGGTTTCAAACGGTAAGAAATCAAACCAGAAGTAGATAAAAATCAGGCAGCAATTGAATGTGCCAAAAACAAAAGAAAGAATATAAAGTGAAGAAGCAGATGAAAAGGCAAGAAATGTGGAAAATGCATGAATATAATTGCAAGTACAGAAAACTTCTTTAACAACCTCATGTCAATCAGGATGAGGAATTGCAAAGGAGAGGTGAAGTTAAACCAAAAGATGACAGGTTTATATTGGTGGTCCAAGATAGTGGACTGCATATACGTTAGTTTACAAAGTTCATTAAACATGTTGTAGAAACTGACAAATGCAGGTTTTGTTAAACAGAATTGGAAACAGTCGCACACCTTGTTGCTGGTTGTGACATACTAATGGCAGAAGGCCTGTATACTGAAAGGCATAATAATGTGGCAAGACTGTTGCACTGGGGACTGTACAAACATTGTAATATTGAAGTAGCTAAGAAACATTAGAAACATGAGATATAAAGCATTATAGAAAATGATGAAGTTTATATCACACAGGATCACCCATTAACTAACAGTTCAGAAAACAGATTTGAGAAGACCAGAGAAAGTAGTTTGGGAATAAAAGACAAAAGTAGCATTAATCATTGAAATTGCTAAACCCAGTGATTACAGTGTCTTATGTACAGATAGATACAGGGTGGCTGCAGTGGTGCAGTGGTTAGCATTGCTGCCTCACAACAAGAGGTTCTCTGGTTTTATTCTTGGCTGGAGTGCCTTCTGCGTGGAGTCTGCATGTCCTCCCTGTGGTCGCATGGGTTTCCTCTGGGTGCTCTGATTTCCTCCCAAAGACATGCTGTAGGTGGATTGGACACTCTAAATTGGCCCTAGGCATGAGTGTGTGCATGTGTGTGCCTTCTGTGGAAGGTTGGGCGCCGGGCTGGCAACTCGACACCGTAAAACTCCACTGCCAATCATGAGTGGTCAGGTGATCTGCTGTGGCAACCCCTAACTGGGATAAGCCAAAAGAAGAAGAAGATGTACAGATAGACACAAAGTCATAAAATACCAGGATTTGCAAGCAGAAGGTCACCCAGACAATTTCAATACTAGTAGGAGCTATGGGTTTCATAAAAAAAGAATTGAAGTCATAGATAGATATTAACAATACATGTAACTCCATATGAATTGCAGTAGTCATTTCTGTGCACATTGTGGGTGTTGCAAAGAGAACTTTTGGTTAACATCAAAGATTGAAACAATACTAATTTCATGAACTTTAATTATACTTTGACTAAGGAATGGGTCCATTCCCATCATGGTATTAGAAACCCAAAAGTCATGGAGAAATTAAAAAGGGATAACCTGATGAAATTCAAACATCCTCCTTACCTCAATAGCCTTGCTTCACACACTGCAATTTCATGGATACAGTCTTTGCCCACCTTTCAAGCTAGTACTTACATCTCAGTACCCATTAGACATAAATATCTTTAAGAACAAACTCATTTAGTGGAGCCTCAGTATCAAGTTATACAATAGCTGAAAGAAACTCCTAACCTGTAAAAGCCAACTTAACACCCCACCAGCTAGGACAAGCTCAAAACGATCAATGAAGAACTTAGTGACAAAAGCAAATCTTCCAAGAGAAAGTGCCAATTGCAGCTCACCACACAGGCAAAGGATAATCACAAAGCTTTCTTCTGCTAGGCCAGTAACTTAAGAAATAATAAACAATGCTCTGAGCTAATACAAAATAACATCACATTTTTGCCTCCCAAGGACATTGTCAAAATTTTAGCACACAAATTCAACTCAGTCTGTACCCACCATCAATCAAATTGTTCGCAGCATATTAACATTACTATGCCATTACTATGCAACATAATCAGAAAGTACATAGGGAATAGATTAGGCCATTATTTTAGTTTACTCATTTTATATGCAGTACCACTAAAGTAAGCAGATGCTTAAATTCTGTTTCTAAATCCTTAATAAATAAGAAACAAAAGTGATGTCATAATTCTTAGTATTTCTGATTTTCACACATTATTTGATGAATGTAAAACAAAATATCTTAAGAGACAGCATACTAAATTCAGCACTCTAATAGTCTTAGAGAGTAATTATTTATGTTAAGTGTTATTCCTTAAAACCTACAATCTATACTATGTAAATTCAAAGTATTTAGTTGTGTAGAATGAATTAATGATCCTTTCATATTCATTTCAAGGACTGCCCCCAGGATTTACTAATCTTCCATGTAAGACTAGATTAGTCTTACACGGAAATGCCAGTCTAAGGGCATGACGGCAGTACGCCATGCATATTAATGAGGGCACGCTGCCTCAACTCTAAAACTTACACAGAGTGTGGACAAGTGTAGGGGGCATGTTGGACTGCTGAGCAGTCCAGAAATCCACGCCTCTGCACTGACAAACCCCAAGAAATGTCGAGTTACATGAGCGAGTCCGCTCACATGTGTACATTGTAACACTACACTCCCCCATATGTTAAATCTCGTACAAATTTAAAAATTAAAATACATTTTTTTTGTTTTATTGTATGTCTGTTTGGGGCTGTTCCCCTCGGGTCTCCACTGAAAAAGGGTAATTCTTACCCAGCTGGACCAACCCGGTTAACAAATGCAAATAAATAAATAAATAAATATAGCTGCCCATATTTGTGCATGTTTGCGCGGGATTGCCCATTGCTTAGCTACAGTTAGCAGCTTAGACACCAAAGATGATAATAAGAAAAAAGTATGCAAATTAAGCAAAATCACAATAGTGTAGTGGTTAGAGCCTTCACACAAAGAGGAGGCATTCCCGGTTCGAGTCCCACTACTGCATGTTCCATTTTGTGTTGGAAATCTGTATACAAAAATATTTCCTGACATTTATCATGTATAAGTTTTGTAAAAAGCATTCAAATGTTATATGTAGTAATGAACAAATTATATATATATCTATATATGAAGGTGAAATGGTTATGCATTCTGAGGCATGAGTAACTTATTTTAAGTAATATAAAGCACTGCTAAGCACATTTTAACAGTATTTAGCATATTTAAAACCAATTGCTCGTAGCTGAGCAGCGCGTTAACAAGTGCAATGTATTTGCGCATAGCTGCGCACCGCTAACCAGCACAACATCAAGCAACATTGGGCAAAGTTGGCTAAACACAGCCACACCTCCTTTACTGTACCTTAACCATTCAGGTCTGGCTAGTAGGAAAATAAAAAGCAGTGACAGGGCTCGAACTCAGGATACTGTGCACTATAGTCACAGTACATAACCACTAAGCCATGACAGCATTTCATAACCATGCACTTTCAACAGACACATATCTATCAAAGGAATATTAAACATCGCTAACATCAGCTAAGCAGGTGTGCCTACAGCTGAGTTTTTTTAAAACTGGCCAATCACAAATAAATGCGGGAAATGAGGCATATTTAAGCTCCACAGGTGGGAATACTTGCCATAACTGGTTGTAGCTCCTTTCTGCAGTCAGCATGGCCGGTGTTGGAGAAGGCACTCTATTTCAAGCACAACACTGAGGCATTGAGGAGACCAAAGTAATGGTTTGGCTCCTTGTCCACAATCATGAGGAAAGACTCCTGTGGGGCCAGTACCAGGGCACCCAATATAAAACAGAGGCCTGGAACAGTCTAGCTTGTGATCTCACCAGTGCCACTGGCATTCCTTGGATTGGTGAGCATGTCAGGCACCATTATTCTGACCTGAAGCGATGTAAGAAGGATCCACTGGACCAGTGGATCCAGGAGTCCCATGTGATGCTTAATGCCCCAGTACTGAGTAAGTAGCCATTGTATTAAGTAGTTAAGAATTGCTATGCTTGTCTATACTATGGATAGGTATGTCTCAATATCACTGCATTTACTTTGCAGCTGCAGGTGTCCGGGCTATGAATCAGCAAGCCCATGAAGATAGGTTGCAAAGGCTCCGTCATCAGGTAGGTTAGTAATTATTCTGCATGTACTGTTATATCAAATAAATGAGAGAGCCTTCAAAAAGTGCTTTAACCCAATAAATAAAGGTGTAATAATCCTTTAATAAATGTATAGTTCCTGGAGTGTGTCTGTGTCATTCTGTTTGATATGTTGTTGTACTGTTGCATTTTACAAATAGTACTGTTGTATTAAGCAGTATCAACCCACACTTGGGTAGGCCCATATAACGTGGATGAAGGGAGTGCCAGTAGCTATTATGCATATTTACAGCCCTCAACTGTTGGTTCATGCTCAGCAAGGTTAATCTGGCACATGAGCAGCTTGGTATTTTGTTCCCCAGAAATGTCAGTGTGCTTCCAGAAATGTAGGGAGCTGTTAACATATAAATGATATTTTCACCTGAACATATCTAGATAATTATATGAAAGTAGAGCTGTCAGTGTACCATCTTAGCAGTAGTGTGTGTGTGTGTGTGTGAGCAACTCTCAAAATATGTAGCAGTAACATCTGCATCTTGGACAATTTGTATGTAAGATACAGCTCATGTATATAATGATCTAGCAAAATCCAATTGCACAAAATAAGAACACTGGGTAGTGTAATAATACAAGTAAGGGACATATAACTGCAGTTAATAGGAATGTAGTGAAAACTAGAAGGATATAAAGGTTGTTAATTGAGCTATCTTTTTCCATGTGCATAAAAATGCAATTCCGCACCTCAATCTAATCTAATCTCAAAATATTTGTTGGGACATATGTCTTATTGGTTTATAAATATTTGCATTTATTTCTATGCATGTGCCCTGTTAAAATTCCACAATATTGGTGGCCTGTTGCCATCAATTCAACCTGCATGCTGTTGTAATGTCTACTATTGTTCTATATATGCATGTGTTATGCTTACTTTTCAACTGTTGAAAATCTGGTGTGTTGGGTTAATGGGAATACTTCTGCATGCTGTTATAACTAATTGGGAATGCTGTTGACTGTTACTAACCCATATCTTTATTAAACCCTCCAAAACATAGTTCGTATGGGAAGGCCGGTCCCAGCGGACCCACCTGTCCCACCTCAGCTGGCCATGGCACCTGGCACCAGCAGGTCTGGTGCTCAGCCTGGGACCTCCTCCTCCATTGGCCCTGTGCCACCTTCAGGTGGAAATGCTGCAGGGGATGGGGCTCGCCCCCCCCGTGCAAGCGTGGGCAAAGGAGGGCCAGCTATCACCCTTCGTATGGTCCAGGCTGTCGTGCGTAGAGAGATTGAACGTTCTGTTTCAGAACCTCTATGCCAGCTTGAGGCACAAGTGGTGCAACTCCCGGGTCAGCCTGCCCCTCTTACACAGCCCCCAGCACAACCACCCTCTGGACTGTGAAGGTGCAGTGGTGACTGCCCATGGGTGGGGAAATCAGTCCCACTGTTTCCATCTGTGGGCTCATGGGCTTATGATTTCCAAACATCCTTCCCCGTCAAAGGTGTTCACCCACCACATGTGTCATATACTGCCCCTGTATGCGTCTTGTTTGTCTTGTCTGTTTATCTCCCCAACCTACCTCCCCAAATATACCTACTTCCCTTACCCCACATTTCACTCTCACCTGAAAAAAAAGGGCAATCTGTTCCCAAAAAAAAATTACGCCCCATACATAGCTGCCCATTTTGCACACATGTCCACTGGATATTTAAAATGTAATTTAATTGGCATTACAACATACTTTGTTGTCCTCACCCCTCTCTCAGGGGTTGAAGGTTTCATATCTGCCTCCAAATTTATTCTATATGCACAGCTGTTGCTGTTAAAGAAATGGGCAGCCACGGACCTTCCCTACTCCTGTCCTGCACATCCCAAGCTACTTTCCATACTGTCTTTACCTCTTTCTGCCCCTTTTTCACCACTTTCCTAGCTCCCCATTTTTCTTTTCTTTCAAAGAAATGAGCGCGGCGGTTAGCGGGAGTAAGCACTATTAAGCAGTAGTTAGTGGGTTTGCGCGAGTGTGTGCTTGTTTGCACTTAGCTAAGCATTGCACAAACCCACGCAAACACACTTACAACTGCTTAAAAGTGCCTTAGTCACTCTGTATGTGAGGGCCCTTGTTCTGCTCAGGAGCAAAATAAAACACCTCCGTCAGTCTGGAACCCCGGACCTTGTACACACTACACAACATGAAGTACCACTAAGCCATGGTAGATATACAACAAGTTGGTGCTGAAATAAATATATCATGCATCAGAATGAGTGAATGTAAAGGAAAAATAGGAATGCCATACCATATAACTTGTTCTGTGGAGCTTTACCAACAGTTGTTGTGGAATTACATTACATGACCGTGATAAGAGAAGCAGCCATTCTAGCAGGAAATAATGTTACAACATCACTTTACAACCCCACACAGTATCACAGCAGGAAAAAGACTAGCATATCTGTTTAGGGCAGAGGCCATACCTCCTAGCTGTCCCTAATTTTCAGGGATGTCCCTGATTTTGACACAAATTTTAGCTCTGTCCCTCTGAATCCCTCCTAAAACTACTGACTTTGGTCAGAAAGGTGGTGAATTACACTTAATGAATAATGACAATAATTAAGAGTTAGACACTTCTTTTACTTCAGAAAAGGTGTCTTACTTCATATGCTCTGATTCTCTCAATGTTTCAACTTAATGGAACTAACATTTTAAAGGTGTCCCTGACTTTTTCCTTACTTTTCCCTGAGTCTGTTCAAATATGTACCTGAGTGTTTGAGAGGTCTGGCAGAGGCAGAAACACAGAGGCATATCAGCCTTTCTGCTGTTACACACTGTGCAAATAGCTTTGGAAGGAGTTTCGGAAGCATATTCTTATGTAGGAATACAACACTGAAATACAAATGGATGTAACCTTGTACTGGTAGCAACCAACTGTAACAATGCCATTGCTCTATTGCTGAAAAGACCTGTGTGGTGCACAGACAAAAAGTAACAGGCTATTATCTGGCTACCATGTGGATAGGTCCACAGTTGGGAGTTACTCAGACAAGGTTTAGGTCCCTAGAGCGTGTAGGTTCATAGGTTCATAGGTAGGTACTAGGCTATCTGCCCAAGGGCATTTATAAGCCTAGCCAGAATGTGTTGGCTTTTGCCTCCCTTTTAAATTAGTTTCCTGGGCCTCTGTCTAGCAGGGCCTCTGAAGTGATCCCAGGGGTAAATTTACAATTTCCCATCCACTCGTCAAGATTCCTCTTGAAGAGAATCTGCGAGGGGCTCTGCCTAACATCAACTGGGATTCTATTCCAGAGCAAGGGAAGTCTCTGGGACAGGAATCTATCCCTCCAGATTGTCCTGTTTATTGCTTTGCTGAGGTTTAAGTCACTGGAATGTGTGGCTCTAAAAGATTTGTTTTTCTTGTGGTGGAGCATGCCCATTAATTCTGGGTTGGATATGGCCTTATACATCAAGCATAGATCACCTTTGAGCAGGCAGTAAGCAACCAAGTAGAGCTGGAGTTTCTTTAGTTGAGCTGCATAGGGCATCTCTTTGAGGCCCATGATCCTCTTGGTGAGGTACTTCTGTGGTCTTACCAGCTGTTGCATGTGCCAAAAGGTACATACCAAATGGGGCATTGTACTCTATTATGGGCCTAAGTGATGCGTAGAGGGGCACAATGACCTCTCTTGATCTAGAGGTGAACCCTTTTGTGATTAGGTGGGCTACATAGAAGGAATATCTAACCACTTTGGCAATGTGATTATCAAAGGAGAGGTTACTATCTAACTGGGTCCCCAGGTCCCTAATTACATTTTCCGTACCTAGTGGATTACCACCTATGTGGTGATTCGTGGGCACTTTGCTTTTTCCAAAGGGGATGACTATGCATTTTTTGGCATTCAACTTGAGGCCATGGTTTTGACACCAGGTATCTGTCTCTGTAAGACCCTTTTGGAGGATGTCTGCATCAGCCAGAGAGTCGATTATGGCCCCCAGTTTGCAGTCATCTGTGAACTTGGTCAGCCATAGTCCTCCCATGCTTGCCTGTACCTCAGAGAAGCATATACTGAACAGGAGGGGTTCCAGGACTGAAACCTTTGTGATGCCACTTGTGACTGGTTTAGAGTCAGACATGGCAACCGCAACTCTGACCATGTGTGTTCTATCCATCAGCCAGTTGGCCATCCATCTCGTGACATTGGGGTTAATGTTCAAGCTGGTAAGCTTGTCTATGATGCCATTGTGGGGAATGGTGTCGAAGGCTTTAGTGAGGTCCAGGTAGGCTGTGTGGACTACCTTCCCTTCATCTATGGCTTTGGTAACTGTTTCAAGTAAGTCAATTAGGTTTAGGAGGCAGGATCTGCCTTTAACAAAGCTGAATTGGGTAGGGTCCAGTGTCTGGAGGTTCTCAATGCCCCTGTTTATGAGTTCCATGATAATTTGCTCCATAGCTTTGCAGACCAGGCTGGTCAGGCTTATAGGGTGATAGTTCCCAGGTTCTGTTGTGGCACCACCTTTGTGGAGCCAGATGACTGTTGCTGTACGCCATTCTTTGGGTACAAAGCCTGTGGTAAGGCTGAGTCTGAACAGTGAATTTAGGTGAGGGTTTAGTTCCTTTTGGAGCTCGTGTAAGGCACAGCCTGGGACACCATCCTGTCCCATTGATGCTGTGTTCTTAGCTTTGGAGAGGGCTGTTTTTACCTGCATGTCTGTGATGTCTGGGACTCTGCATTCTTCTGGGATGGACACAGGCCCTTTTGGGGGTGAGGATGGATGAAGTTTGCACTAAACTTGTCCGCCAGGATGTTGGCAATGTCAGTTGGTTCAGTGTATTTTTGCCATTTTGCAGTAGCTCAAAGCATATCTGAGAGTTGCCACCTAAATGTTTGATATAGCTAAAGAAGGCTTTGTGGTTATCTTTAGATTCCTTGGCAAATTTTCTTTAGAAACTGGCCTTGGATGATTTTATGAGCAATCGTAGTTTCTTGCTAATAATGATCAGTGATGCCTTTCCTTTTTGGAATTTTGCTCTATCATGTAGTAGTTTCCTCCTTCTGTTGTATAGCTTATTTATGGCCAAGGACCACCAGACTGGTTTCCTCTTTTTGGAGGAGTGAGTCTTGGTTTTACTCAGGATGGCTTGATCCATGCATCCCTGTAGATGCTCATATAATGCACCTGTAAAGGATTCTGCGGATTAGATAGCATTATTCTGTAACAAGGGGGCTTTGAAACTTTCCACTTCAGTCTTGAGAAGTGTGAAGTTTGCTTTTGAAAAGTTTTTCACAGTGGTTTCCTTGACTGGGGGTGGGGTTGGGATGTGGATGTCCAGTGTGATTACTTTTTGATCTGATCTTACCAGAGAGGGGTTTACCTCTGGTGTGGAACACTAATCCTCCATGTTGGTGATGATCAGGTCCAGTATGTTGTCACCTCTAGTGGGGGTGGTGACCAGCTGTTCCAGGGCGTTTGAGTTTATAAACTCTAGGAAGCATTGGGCAAAGGAGTTTGTACTTGAGTAATTCTCCCAGTAAACGTTTGGGTAGTTGAAATTTCCTAATGTCATGGTGTTTGGTAGGACCTTTATATTTTCCAGTGTTCTCAGCAATGCTGAGTGAGGGTCCTGACACAAGGTAGGCGATCTGTAGCAGGCTACGATCTGATAAGCAGCTTTTCCCACTGTTAGTTGCACTTGGATGGTCTCCGAGGCCTCGTGCTGTGCCACTAACCTGGAGGTGTGGGTATCCTTTATGAAAATGGATACACCCCCTCCTTTTGTATTTCAGTCCAGGTTTTGGGGCCAAAGCTCAGAGAGATTGGGATTTCTTTAAGTAGAGCATGTCCAACAGCTCTGTGTTTGACATAGCTTTGTATGTTAGGCAGAGATCACCTCTGAGTAGGCGATATGTGAAAGAGTAAAGCTGGAGTGTTTTGAGACGGTATGTGTAGGGCATGTATTTGATGCCACTAATCCTCTTTGTGAGGTATTTCTGCGGGCTTTCCATTTGTTGTAGATGTCTTGTGAGGTACATACCAAAAGGGGTGTTGTACTCTATAATGGATCTAATGAGTTATGAGTAGAGGAGAACAATGACCTCTTTTTTATGCATGAGAAACCTTTTGTGATGAGGTGTGCCACGTAGAAGGATTTCCTGACTACTGTGCTGATGTGATTATCAAAGGAGAGTCTACTGACCGCCTGTGTCCTAAGGTCTCTTATCACACTTTCAGTGTTAAGTATACTACCGCCTATGTTGTAGTTCATGGGTACAGAGTATTTACCAAAGGGGATGACAATGCACTTTTTGGCACTGAGCTTGACTCCATGCCTTTGACACCAGGCATCTGTCTCATTGAGGCCCATTTGTAGGATGTCCACATCGTTAGTAGTTTTGATTATGGCTCCTAGTTTGCAGTCATCTGGGAATTTCATTAGCCAAAGAGCTTCTGTGTTAGCCTGTACTTCAGGGAAGTAGATACCAAACAGGACAGGACACAGGACTGAACCATGTGGTACTCCACTTGTCACTGGTCTGAAGTCGGACTTGGAGTATGCTACTTTCACAGTGTGGGTTCTGTCAGTGAGCCAGTTGGCAACCCATCTTGTGACATAGGGATTTATACCTAGTTTAGTGAGTATATCTATAATTCCAGAGTGGGGGATGGTGTCGAAAGCCTTGGCAAGATCTAGATAGGCTGTGTGAACCACCTTACCCTTGTCTATGGCTTTGGTGACTGCTTCGAAGAAGTCTGTCAGGTTTAGGAGACATGATCTGCCTTTTACAAACCCAAAATGGTTGTGGTCCAGAGTTTGGAGAATGCCAATGTCTTTGTTTATATGTTGCATGATGATACATTCCATGGCCTTGCAGACAAGGCTCATCAGGCTAATGGGGCGCTAGTTCATGGGGTCCGTGGTGGCTCCCCCCTTGTGTAGTGGGATAACCATCACTGTGCGCCATTCAGCAGGCAGAAAGCCAGAGGTGAGGCTAAGATTGAACATGGTACTTAGGTGTGGTGCCAGTTTGTTCTGTAGTTCGTGTAGAATGCAGCCTGGGATGTTATCTGGTCCTATGTATGCTGTGTTCCTGGCTTTGGAGAGTGGTATTTACCTGTGCAGCTATGATGACAGCAACTTTGCATTCTTCCGGTATAGAGATGGGCTCTTTCATGGGTGAGAGGGGGTAAAGTTAGCACTGATCCTATCTGCCAGGATGTTGGCAATATCAGCTGGGTCTGTATATTTAGTGCCATTGTGCTGTAACTCAGAGCAGATCTGAGTGTTGCCATTGAGATTCTTGACATAGCTATAGAATGCTTTGTGGTTGTCTTTAGAATCAGTGGTGATTTTGTTTTCATAACTAGCTTTGGAGGATTTTATCAGGGATAGTATCTTCTTACTGAGGCTGACCAGGGAGCTCCTCCACTCATGGGTTTTACCCTCTTTTGCAACAGTTTCTTCCTTCTGTTGTGCAGTTTGTTTATGGCAGGGGACCACCAGATTGGCTTCCTTTTCTTGGAGGATAGCATCTTGGTTCTGTTTGGGATAGCACGATCCATGCACTCATGTAAGTGCTTATAAAGTGCAATTGTGCAGGATTCAGTAGTCTTAACTGTATTGTCCATCTCCAAGGGTGTCCTGAAGTTCACCACTTCTGTCTTAAGAATCATGAAGTTGTCTTTGGAGATATTTTTTAACATGGTTTCCTTAATGGGGGGTGGGGGCAGAATGTGGATATGTAGGGTAATTAGCTTATGGTCAGATCGGACCAATGAGGCATTGACTTCAGGTGTGGAACACCGGTCACTCAGGACAAACCAAACCCCGTAACCAACACGAATAACCACAAAGTGAGCTAAATGCTACTCATTGCCAGAAGTCTCAGCCTCCAAATGCACACACTCAAGGCACTTCTCAGTATGGAGAATGTTGATATCTGTGCAGTAACAGAAACCTAGTTCAAGGCTCCAGAGAGCACACCAGCACTACCAGGATACTACTCATTCCATACCTTCCAGCATCAGAACCTGGATCATAGCACATAGGTTGGGGATGTATCCATATTCATCAAGGATACCTACACCTCTCTCTACATGCTCTCTACAGGATATGTACCCATAGAATGCTGCACAGCAATGTTCTTTCCACTCCACAGGGGTGAGGCCACAAAAGACCCTTGGCATTCATGCTCTATGAACCTGATGAGTCTGATTTGCAAGGCAATGGAGCCAATCATAATGGAAGTCAACAATAAAGACATTGAGAACCTTCACATAGTTGAGCACACCCAGTTTGGCTTTGTCAAATGCAGATCACGCCTCCTGAACTGGGTGGATTTCTTTGAGACAGTTACCCAGGCTACAGATGATTGAAATGAGCTTCACACAGCCTACCTATACCTCGCTAAGGCCTTTGACAACATTCACCAGTCAGGTATCATAGATGAACTCACCAACCTTGGCATGAATCCATACATCATAAGATGGATTGCAAACTGGCTCACAGATAGATCCCACAAATTAAGAGTTGCTGGCTACATGTAAGACTCTACACCGGTAACAACTGGTGTCCCCCAGGGTTCAGTCCTGGGGTTCCTCCTGATTGGTATAGACTTCTCAAAAGTACATGCTAACACAGGAGGGCTGTGGTTGACTAAGTTTGCTGGGAACTGCAAAGTGTTTGTCATAATAGATTCCCTGGATGACACAAATATTCTCCAGAAGGGAATCTATGAGACAGATGTGTGATGTCAGAATCATGGCCTCAAGTTCAATGTGGAAGAATGCATAGTAATCCCCTTTGGTGAAAACAAAGTGCCCACAAATTACCACATAGGTGTTACCCCCTTAAAACTGACAAGATAATAACGGATCTGGGGACACAAGTAGATAGTCATCTTTCCTTTGACAACCATGTTGCCAAAGTGATTGAGAAATCCTATGTGGCCCACCTCATCAACAAAGGGTTTGCATCAGGATCAAAAGAGGTAGTGGTGGCCCTCTACTCTTATGTCATCAGACTCATCATTGAGTACAATGCACCATTTTGGATGTACTCAATTAAGCATAGCCAGCAGCTGTAGAGACCACAGAGGTACCTCACCAAGAGGAATACTGGCCTCAAACAGTTGTGTTATGCAACACAACTGTTAAAACTAAATCTGTTCTCCGTTGCGTACTACCTACTCAGAGGCACACTCTGCCTAACATACAAAGCCATGTCCAACACATAACTGTTGAACATGCTCTATCTACGGATAACAAAATTGAGTCACACTACACACTCCAGGGATATGAACCTCATCACAACAATGAATACAACTTGCTGGTGGGATAGAGTACCAACCCAGACATTTGCCTTACTGTGGAACAGAGTCCCAATGTACATCAGACAGAGCCCATCGCTGACATTTTTCAATAGGAACCTTGATGAGTGGATGGGAAACAGACAATTCACACCAGGCATCACATCAGCAGCCTCACTAGAAAGGGGCTTAGGGTACTAACTATTAGAACTAGGGCTTGGGAGACTACTCAATGGGGTGGTGAAAGCTGCACAACTTGCCTAGGCTAATATATGCCTTCGTGAAGATAGTCTACTACATATCTATGAACTTATGTGACAGGTACATGTCTACAGACAGTAGATGTGTACTTCATTGTACAGTCATGTTGTACAGCAGGCACATGGACCACATACACTGTAATGCTTACAGATACTGGTGGCTGTTATGTACAGTGGGTGAGATGTGCACCTCATGTCTTTTGTGCCATTGGGATGTGTGCTGGGTGGGACAATCCTGGATGGCTCCCTGTCATGGTCACCCTCTTACACACATCTCTGTCCATCCATCTTTGGATTATCATACTGTGTTCCCCCTACATATATATATATATATATATATATATATATATATATATATATATATATAGGTAATAGGCTATCTGCCTGAAGGCATATATTAGTATGGCCAGAGTGGGCAGCTATCACCATACATGGGGTTAGTTCCCTAGGCCTCTATGTAGTAGAGCTGATGAAGTGATCCATGGTGTGACAGTTCAGTTTCACATACACTCATCAAGGCTCCTCTGGAAGAGTGTCAGCTAGGGACTCAGCTTAATGTAGGTTGGGAGCCTGTTCCAAAGCAAGGGAAGTCTGTGAGTTAGTAATATATCCCTCCAACATGTTCTATTTATCGTTGTGATGATATCCCTAGAGCATGTGGCACAGTGAGCTTGGGTTTACTTCAGATAGCGCATGGACATCAGTTCTGCATTGGACATGGACCTGTCTGTTGGGCAGAGATCGCCTGAGTAGACAGTATGCAACAGAGTACAGATTGAGTTAAATTCAGTCTTGTTGCATGGGGCAACTGTTTGAGGCCAGTAATCCTCTTGTTGAAGTACTTCAGTGGTCTTTCCAGCTGCTGAAGGTGCCTAGTCAGATTCATCGCAAGTGTGCCATGATACTCTCTGATGTGTCTGATGACTGATGAGTAAAGGGAACATCATTTGATCTACATGCAAAGACCTTGGCAATTTGTGGGAACACATAGCATGATTTTCTAACCACTTTGTGAATGTGTTTCTGAAAGTAGAGATGACTATCCACATGTGTCCACAGATCCCTTATTATTACCTCCATATTTAGGGTGTTGGCACCTATGTGGTATTTGTATGACTGTAGCTCGAGGCCATAATTTTGACACCACATCTGTCTGACTGAGACCCTTTTTAAGGATGTCTCTGCTGTCCCAAACATCAATTATGACAACCTTTTTGCAGTCTTTACTAAACATAGCCCTCGTGTGTTTGACTGTATTTCTGAAAAGTATACACCAGACAGGAGGGGTCCCAGGACTGAGCCATGGGGGACAGCAGTTGTTACCAGCTTGAACAGGAGACCACAATTTTTACCTTGTGGGATCTATCTGTGCCCCATTTGGCAATTCATCAGATGACATACATGTTTATGCACAGGTTGTTGATTTTGTGGATACGACATGTGTGTGGGATGCTGGAAAAGGGCTTTTCAAGGTCTTTGTAGGCCATGTGGAGCTCATTTCATTGATGTATGTCCTGGGTTACTGCCTTGAAAACTGTTAGCAGGTTTAGGAACCATGATCTGCCCCTGACCAAACCAAAATGGGTAGGGTTGGGTGTTTGTAGGCTCCCAATAGCTCTGTTTATGAGTTCCATAATGATGGACTCCATGGCCTTGCAGATCAGGCTTATTAGGCTTATAAGACTATAGTTCCCATGGTCTGTTGTGCACTGACACTTGTGGAGTGTGCCAAACATTGCTGTAATGCATTCAACAGTTTCATATCCTGTACAGAGGGTGTGTCTCAACAGAATGTTCAGGTGCAAGGTCTGTTTGTTTTGGAGTTCCCATATGACACAGCCAGGGAAACCATGTCATCCCATAGACACCATGTTTTTAGGTTTGGATAGAGCTGTTTAACCATTGTATATGTGATTTCTGAGTTTTCACAATCTCCAGGTATGGTAATGGGCCCTTTTGTTAGTGAGAGGGGGGTAAATATGTATGAACCTGTCTGACAAGATGTTGGCAATGTCAGTCATGTACATGTATTCATTTACACTTTGCACTGACTCAACATATATGAGTTTACATTGATATTTATGACATAGCGAAAGAAAGCTTCATGGTTCTCTATGGACTCTTTGGCAATATTTTTGCCAGAACATGGCTTGGATAATGTTAGAAGTGCTCATTGTTTCTTGATGATACTGATCGGAGATTTATTGATCTTCTTTGCATTTTCACTTTCATTGAACAACTTAAGTACTTGTAGTACATAGTTTGATTATGACAGGGATCCAATATATTATATGGGTCTGTTTTCATATCACTGTGTGCGCAAGGCAGGATTGGTGAATCGTGACAAGTGTCTGGAGTAAGAACTGCAACTGCCAGATATGTGTGGCCCACTGCTGTACTCAGACATGGCCTAAGTGTGTGATCATGCCCAGTATGACCTTTCAGTATGTTGTTGACTGACATTTGCTTCGTTTGTTTGTGTGTGAGCATGCCCAGTATGACCTTTCAGTATGTTGCTGACTGAAATTGTTGAAATTTGTTTAAGTGTGTGAGCATGCCCACTATGGGCATATATACTATATGTGTGTGAAAAATAAAGTTGTTTTTTACTTCAGGAATCACCTTTGTGTTGTACATCCACAGGAAGCACGCTGTGCCTGCAGGGCTTCCATGAGTCAATTTGCATAGACTTATCAACATTTCTACATACAGGGGGGACAGCTATTATTTGTAAATTTCTACCCAGGGGGCACACCTGATTGTTACTGTGGGTTTACATAGGATGAGGGGTACACCTGACACATACACATTTGCTAGGCCTGCACTGCTTTGTCAGGTACTCCATTTCAGTCTGTACTGTTGCCTATCGTACTGGCTTGAGGCATACCACTGTACTACAGACCTTAGCTTCCAATTACACGCATATTAGTTTGTGACTTCATAGCCTACCCAACCCACATCACACTGCCTGACCTGCTGTTATCTGTCTGCATAGGCCTGGGGGGAGGTTACTCATATGCCTCTTCAGAGGGCATGATACAGCATTTGTTTGTGTTTGTGTTTGTCTACAATTGTCCTGCTGGCTGTGACTGTTAGGTATGTGACTCCCCCAACTGGTATGTGTGAGTGACTTAAGTTGTGTCTGTGCCAGTGAAATGCTGTCATGGCTTAGTGTTCAGTACTGTGACTATAGTGCACAGTATCCTGAGTTCGAGCCCTGTCACTGCTTTTTATTTTCCTGCTGGGCAGACCTGAATGGTTAAGGAACAGTAAAGCAGGTGTGAGCGTGTTTACCCAACTTTGCTCGACTTTGCCCAACATTGCCCAACATTGCCCAAAATTGCCCGGCGTTGCCCGACGTTGCGCTGGTTAGTGCGGTGCGCAGCTATGCGCAATTGTATTTAAATATGCTCAATACTGGTAAAATTTGCTTAGCAGTGCTTTATATTGCTTAACATAGGGACTCATGCCTCAGGTGGTGCTGCAGGGCTGCCTATGTCGGATGCACATATTACACTCCCTATACATGTTCGAAAACAGGTAGTGCCAAGTTCGGCATCCCTTTTACTCTATGTGTGAGTCAGAGAGAGGTGTCATTTTCAGGGTTCCTACTGACTCAGTGTATGTGCTATGTGTTGCCTCTTTGCCAAGTCCAGGGCATACTGGGCATGCCTCCTTCTGCCTACTGGGGGAGGCTCAGGTTGTTCCTCCTCCGAGTCACGCTGTGCCTGCGCAGGCCTTGGCAATGGTGGGGGGCTGTTTGGCCCTGCCCCATGTTGTTCCTGCTGCAGCTGTTTCTGCAGGATCATATTGTGTAGCATGGCACATACCATGACAATTTGGGTAAATTTAGTTGGTGAGTACTGCAAGGCTCCACCAGATGTGTCCAGGCACTGGAACCATGACTTGAGCATCCCAAACACATGCTCAGTTATGTTTCTTGTTTGTGCGTGTGCCTCATTATGGAGTTCTTGTTCAGGTGTGTGTGCATTTCTGATGGGTGTCTTCAGCCACGGCTCCAGTGCATATCCAGCATCCCCCACTAGGTGACCATCAGGGATGTCCCCATTGGCAAATCTCTGATACAGCTGCGTCAGATGCCAGATGTGGGAATCATGATAACTTCCAGGGCAGCCAGCACACACATTCATTATTATACCCTGGGCATCGCACACGACCTGGCAGTTGATGGAGGGGAAGCCCTTGTGGTTGATACAGACCCTACCCCGCTCACTGGGTGATGCATTGATGTATACGTGCGTGCAGTCTATTGCACCCACTATCATAGGCTATTCTGCTATTTGGTGGAAAAGATGCATATTGCTGGCCAATGCCTCATGGGAATTGGGGAAGTATACATGCTCTCCGACATGTGCTGACATGGCATCCAGAACTGGTGCGGTACCCTGGATGCTGATGACTGTGAAATCCCCATCATATCACCAGCTGGTCTCTGGAAGGTATCTGTAGCTAGTATTCTTAGGCCAGCACATACCTTGGTATCTACTGGGATGGGTTCCCCTCTGTTGGTTCTGTGTGTGAGGTGTGGCCGGCAAAGCTCAGGAATATGCTGCAGGAGGTCTCTGTCCACCCTATAGCGCTCCACTATCTCCAGCTCATGTAGCCCCTGGTAGGTTACTCTGGGTCTGTACCCTCTTCTCCGTCTCCTCACTGTGGGCTGCTCAGCAGCATTCACAACATCACGACCCTCAGCACCTTGCACATGTTGGTTTATGATAGCAAGAGCAGCCCCTAACATTTTGTCTGACTTTAAAGTTTTTAAGCTTTCCCTCTTTATATACTGCAGTGTTGCAGAGTTCTTTGGATAAAACAGGGAAGAATGCTGTTTGCAGAGTTTAAAGTGCTGGGCTGGGCTGGGCTAGTCTGCTGCCTGTGTAATTGGCTGATTCTGATATATTTCACCTGGCAGCTCTGCTAGTTCTCCTTGGATAACTTCCTACTACTTCTTTTCCTTTCTTTTCCCTTTCTGTTTCTGCCCAGGGCAGCGCCGCACAAATGAGTGCACACGAGCGCACACATGCACACAAGCTGTGTGCACCTTTGCAAGAAATTTCAGATATATTCACGGCATATACCTTTGGTTTCTGGTTTTCAAAAAGGACAACTGTAGACATGCCTCTTGCAATCCTGAGCAACTCACGGCAAACACAAGACACTGTGTTCCAATAAGCTTACAGCCTTTCTGACACACCCCCTCATGATGTTACCTATATTCTACTCTACTACTCACCTACTTCTACACTTACACTCTTGGGACATGGCTCACATGCTGGGGAAAATTGGGATTCACTATCCTTATCCTCATTTACATAGGATTGCCTACTAATGCATGGTTACATCTCTCACACTGAGCTTCCCCCCCTTAGCAACCACTACTCAGTGGCCATGTTGTCTTCAGCCTGCCATTCACCTGTATGGCAGGATAAGCCTTTTAGTGAAAATGGCTATTTTTGGCAATTTTTAAATTATTTTCTTGTTTTTTTAAAGCGCCACACGTTTGCGCGGTGCTGAGCTATGCTTAAACATCAGAGATCGGAGAAAAAAAGTTAGATTTTAATAATTTTAAACATTTATAAATGCCAGTTGCCTTATATTTGGCCATTGGCATGCTTCCTCAACTGTATGCATCCTTTATTTGGAGCTGTCATAGCTCTGTTTAACTATTTGCAGAACGGTACTCTTTTACCAACGGAGTGCATTTCTGCAGATAACACTAATTTTCCACGGACAGGTTAGTGTTTCCTGGATTGCAAATTTACCTCATTTGCATAGCTTTCAGCAGCAAATGAGGTAATTTGCATACCATGATGCTGTCTGTGCAAGAATAGCTTTAGCAGCTCTCGTGCACGCCCCTGCTGGCTGTATCTGGATCGCACGGCAGACATATTGCCTCCGTGAGCTCCTACACTCTTCCTGCACTTCGTGCAAGCTTTCGTAAATCAGGCCTGTATATCTAGTGAGACTGTAAATGTAAATGTCAGAAATACATGCTGCACCACGTTTGAAACCGAGGTATTTCAGAATAGACTCTCTTCTCCTGATCACGGCATCTTCAGTAAATACAAATAGAAGGAGTTTGAATGATACAGCACCACCAATTTGGGAATGCTGGAAATGACTTACAGTAAGTATCAGTATCTGAGGTATTTTCTTTTGTCACATGTTTTATTTAATTATTTATTTTTCGTGTGTGTGTGTGTGTGTGTGTGTGTGTGTGTGTGTGTGTGTGTGTGTATTACAAGTCTTTCCTTTCTAGTTCTTTAGTACTAAGGAAAGTCAGGGGAAAAGGTCAAAAGAAGAGGAATATGCTGTGTATATTGAAAAGTGGAGTGCCACATCCACAAAGGGTGACGCTGTGTGGATCTGCAGTCTGTGGGCTTTGTGGGTGCAGCACTCCACTTACTACTGAGATGTTCAAAAATGTGTGTTTAGTTGTTTTATTTAGCAGGAGTTTTAACTGATACTAAACTAATAGAAATAGTTGTTTTGTGAGGGCGTTGAATGCTGCACCTTGTATCTGTGGGGCTGAAGCATTAACCATTGTGCCAATTTTCAATATGACCTTTTGACCTGATTGTAGTAACTTACACAGAAGGGTGTATATTTAAATGAAGTGTGAACAGCTGTTTTGCTATTGGATTTTGAAGAGAACACTGATTGTTTATTGGTTGTTAGCAAGTTTCTCCCTTATTGGTTGTTAATCTGATTCTAGAACTGTTACAATATTTAAAATATGCTGTTTTTTGATGGTATCTCGTTGGATGTTCAGTCAATGTTTAGTTACATGGAATGGTCAATTATATTTTTAAATATCTATATAAGAAGATGGTTTACTAGGTTCTGAAATAGTCTGAAGAAGCAATATTTTGTTGCTGTGAAAGTGCTAACCTTTTTATTTTTTACATCAACAAATTTAAGTGTGGTGTTTAGCCGTGGTGGTCGGAGCCTGGAATTTTTTCTCTCATTTTTCCATATGACTTTCTTTTGTTACCCTTTTGTTCTATTCCCATGATTGAACTTTCTTTGAAATGACTATAAACTCTATCAGCATCAATATCAGTGTATAGTTTATACATCATTTGAAGGCAACTTATTGGTTTATAGTTGTTAGGATATCTTGCAAGTTCACTCTTAAGGAGGCGATCATTTTTTTTCCTGTTGTTTGACTCAGGTTATCAGTTTTAGCTAGTTCGTTTTTTAGTTAGTTAGTTAGTTAGTTAGATTAGATTTGCCTTAAGGTAATCTCTGAAGATGGTGAGGTTTCAAGCTAGCTCAGATGGTGGGAGGTTGGCATATTGGTTAAGGTGTTTATCTTACCAGACATAAGGTGCAGGGTTTGATTCTCACATGGGGTAATTGGCTAGGCTTAAAATGGCTCACAAGGGCAGTTTGCCTAGTACTAATCTATGAACTTATATGGCAACTCTGGGCTTTGGGAATAGAGGGGTTGAGAACCACTTCTAATATGTTAGAGATCCTAACTGGATTTAGCTTAGCTGGTCCAGGCTGTGAAGTCCAGTAGTCTCTGTGTATGCTTATGTGTGGTGGTTCAAGTTCCTCAGTTAAATATAGGTATAGTTGAAGTCAACCAAGAGGGCAGTGTTAAGTTCCATGGTGAGGGATGTCATTTTGTTAAGATTTGCCTCATGGTCTTCCAATATCGAGTTCTTATTATAACACCGAACACTGAAAACAGCAAACGGTGTTACATCGACACATATTCAGCGAACGCTGAAAATGTCGAAACCACAGAACAGCAATTTCTTTCCCAGGAAAAGAACTCGCTGTTCTAACCCCCCCAAAAAAAACATTTACACTTTCAAACACAACATACATACCCTAACCCTAATTATACTACCCCAAAAAAGAGTAAACAACTAAATACATATATGCACGTAACCCAACCATACATTTAACAACCAAAAAAAAACAGTAAACATTTTAAAACATATGCACATTTGCATAAACAGTTCCAAACACAAACACACTTACCTTAACCCTAATCCTACCCCCCAAATTACTTGAATTGGGCAGTGATGCTTTTATATAATTTTAGTTGTGGCTGTCTATGTGGGTAATTAGAGGAGACTGACCTTGCCTGAAGAAGGCACTGTGGTGGAAGAAAAAGTCTTAGCCAGTATACAGAAGCCATCAGGTGAGATGCAGACCATCCCTAGCAAAGCATTGGGGCTGTCAATCATCTAATCTCAGGCTGATTCATATTTACTCCCTAGAATGACACCAGTAAGCATGCTAATAACTTAAGTCAATTATGTTTTGTTTGGATTGTAGCTTCAATTCTTGGCAAAGGGAGGATACCACTAAATACTAGTTTTACTTCTTTTCTAGATGAATATTGAGAGAGCTCCATATAACTACGGTGGTGGTGCTGCGGTAGCATTGTCGCCTCACAGTAAGACGTCCCGTTCGATTCTCAGCTAGAGCGTCTTCTGTGTAGAGACATGCGTGAATGGGCGTACCTTCGTTGAAGGTTGTGCGTCAGAGCTTGCAACTTGGCACGTAAAAATCTACTGCCAATCATTAGCGGACCGGAGTTCCACTGTGGCGACACCTAACCGGGAAAAGCCAAAAGACACAACAACAACAACAGTGAGAGAGCTCCATCCTGATGCCCTTCATATGATCTAAGGAGGTGCAACTCAAGTCATTTACTCCCATGTGTAGAATGATTAGGTCATAAGTGTATATGGGATAAAGAGACCTGAAGGATTTAGAAATGTTAGGTATCCTGACACCTGAGAAGCAACTAACCATTACCCTGTCATTGCTCAGTGTAGTCAGTGGCCCTTTAGCATTTTTTCAGCATGTCAGCATTTCAGATGTGAACATTTTAACAGGAAGTATGCTACACAGTACAGCTACAATTTATTAAATCCAGAATTTAGCACTTTCCTCTCATTTACTGTTAGAGACTTCATCAAAATGCACCTTCATCCAAAACTCTAATTTTTAAAACAATCACTTCCTTGTTACATGATCATATGCACCCAATCCATTTTATCTCACCACAAACCTAATTTTATAAAGAAATAAAATATTATAATCAAAAACATTATAAAACATGTTAAAATAATGGCACCAATAAAAATAATAATGATAGCATGAACCCCCAACCCTTCATGAAGTATAACAATACTTCTCAATAAAAATGTATCATTTAAAAAAAACACTATAGCTTCACTGATCTCAAAGTACTACATTTTGGATTTAATAAATGGTAGCTGTATTGTGTAGCATAATGTGTGCTTTTAACATTTTTTTATTAGTTTTTTGGGATAAACACGCTGTTAAGTTTTAGTGCCAGTATTCCGGTTTATTAGTTACTAAACCAGAGAGCCCATAATTATCTTCCTTAGCCTGAGATTGAGTTGGATTTTTTATTAGTTCTCTGACATCACTACAGAGGGGCTAAAATAATTTGAATTATTTGTGTCATGTACTTCTGTTTACAGCATTTGTGTGTATGTGTGTGTGTGTGTGTGTGTGTGTGTGTGTGTGTGTGTGTGTGTGTGTGTGTGTGTTTGTTTGTGATTTTGTGTGTTCTTGCATTTGTGTGTGTGTGTGTGTGTGTGTGTGTGTGTGTGTGTGTGTGTGTGTGTGTGTGTGTGTCTGTGTGTGTGTGTGTGTGTGTGTGTGTGTGTGTGTGTGTGTGTGTGTGTAAATGAGACAGGAAGAAGAAGAGTGAGAGATCAGTTGAGAGAAACCAAGCAAAACTTTGCTAAATTATAAAGAAAACATAAACTGCAGTGTTCCAGTGCTTGGGTGTGAACTGTTGAAAACAGCTTAGACAAAACTTAAATAGGAGCTAAATTACACAAGTCTTGTCTCTGCCTCTGTTCAGACACTATCGCATTCTGTATTTTGTCCGAGCTGCTTTAGTTTACTGGTTGGTAATGTCACTGGAGGAATTGTATAATCTGGTGAATAGTTCGAGCCATCAATGCCTTACATAAGACATTTTTTACTGATGAAGTTGCAAGTTACCGTAAGTTTTCCTTCTCTGCTCATTTCTTAAAATGAACTGCATCAGGGAAGCTAGGACATTAACATTCTGAATTTCTCACCTTATGAATGCACTTATTTATTTGTGCACTAATTCCACCTGTTACACAATGTGTCTCCTTACGCAGATGACTAGAGTAAATATTTTTTTAGTGGCTTGTCCACAGGCACAAATTGGGTGAATGGCTTTGCAGGGAATCAAACACTGTACTAGGGAATATAGCCAGTCAACAGCTCATAAGCATAACATTTTGACCTGTTTAAACAGATACAGTAAACTACCTCATTGTTGCCAGAAATAAAATAAATTGCTCAATACTTTAATAAGTAGGCATAATTCTTTAATACATAGCTGACTATAGGGATATTTTTCATACCCTGGTGGCAGCAGGAAGTCATTGCTAGCTGAAATCTATCCACCATATGTTTAATCCATCTTGTACAGAAGCTGAAACCATACTAACTTCTCAATGTCAAAGACCATTTATTTAGACAGGAAGTGCTGAGAAAACCCTTATTGGAAAAGTGAACCTACCTTCTCCCTGCCATAAGAATTTCATATTAATCGCAACACTACTCACTTGATGGTTCATTAAAATATTTGGAATGTTGGTCTCTGCTTTCCCCACATAACACTAAATCATCTCCTACTGAAACTTTGGTACAGGATAACACCATAAAAACAGCACTGCACATGAAACTGAAACCCATATTATACAGTCATTATCCTATGCATTAAAAGAACAGAAACATTATTCATACACTGTGGCTAGCCATGCTGAAATTAAGCCAAAATGGAGTCCACGTTTTAAGATACAGACAATGGCATCTGAGCATGTCTGCTTAAATAAAGAAAATCTAGGCATCCAGCAACAGACACTCTGCAATCCATCTACTGAACTAATTCATGAGCAGAGCTAAGTAGTTAATAAATAAAAGTCAGTCAAAGCTTTATTGGCCATTTTGTAATTTGCTTCCAGCGGGAAGCACTGTAAAGAACAGTTGCCCTTGTTAACCTGCAAACATTTTTCACTCATTTAGGTCATTGACTCAGACTCTGGGGTCCAATTTTCCTTTCATTCATTAAACACATTGGGAAGTGGAGTTCCTAACAATTTCCAATCTAAATGTGGAACAATCACATCCCTTCAGAATCACATGCCAATGCGCTGAGACCTCCACATTTCACCATGATCTCTTAATGACGCAGACCTTAACAATTGGAGGATATTAAGCAAAAATCTTATTTTGTTGTGGTGGAAGCCCAAGGGATTTTGGATAGGTGAACTCTGATACACTTGGTGTTTGTAAGGCATTTGCATTTTGTTTTTATGTTCAAATAAAGTAGTGTATATATATAAACAAGGAAGGCATTTGGAACTACTTAACTTCCTGAAGAATTTTTACATGTCATTCCTCAAATACCTCAAAAGATATTTTTTTTAGCCACAAACTATTCTTACATAATGTAATGCATACTCAAAAGCACATGCATGTATAATTTTAATTGTGTATTAAATAATCTGTTTCATCTCTCTCATTGCTGACAAAGGAAATACCTGCCTTCTCATGACTTACATTTTACTGAAAGTATCTTGATAGAAAATATTCTAAAAGGCATTTTGTTTCTTTTGATTACATTATATTTCATGCTTTTTTCAGGTCAGAGCCTGTACGGCTATTGGATTAGGGGATATGTTACTGATACTGCTGTTAGGTACTGCTACCCACTGGTTGTTTGTAAACATCACTTATTTGATCTTATAGAAACCGAGTAGACAATTCTTGTTTAAAAGTGAATTTTTAAAGTTAAAAGATAAATAATAAGATAAAGTATATTGCTATGTGTACTGGTAAATGCTGTTGTTGTTTGTCTTTTTGCTTTTCCCAGTTAGGAGCTGCCACAGCGGAACTCCGGTCCGCTAATGATTGGCAGTAGATTTTCACGAACGCCGAGGTGACAGCTTGACGTCCAACCTTCAATGAAGGCACACCCATTTATGCATGTCTTTCGAATGCCCACCCAACCGCGGGGAGGACATGCAGACTCCACACATAAGGCACTCCCCGCACTCCAGCCGAGAATCAAACGGGAGAACCTCTTGCTGTGAGGCAACAATGTTAACGCTGCACCGCCGGTGATTCAAAGCTAAAATAAATTGTGAGTTATAAAAGATGAATTAATTTTTTTAATAACACAGTTCTTACTCCTAATAAAGAAAATATTCCTGAACTTGTTCTAGCATCATTGACATTTTAACATCATTTTAATATGCTGTCTTGGGTATAAGTAACTAAACCTTATAGATGAATACTGTTAATTAAATGTTCTGCTATTAATAATGTCCCTAATGAATAAATGAGTACAGATGTTCCTTACACTTCAATGAATATGACTTCCTAGCATATCATATGCAGTATCCACTCAGCATTTCTGAACTGAGACTCAGCTAATGAAACAAGCACAATGTTATCAGGGACATAAAATACAAATCACTGTTGTGGCGAAGAGATTTTCAGTCTATAATTCATGAAATTTCTAAATATTGGCTTCAAAGGAAAAAAAATGGTCTTAAGTACGGGAACTGATATATGCATATATGACAGTTTAAAGAATTGCAGAATGGCACTTATCATTAGCAGTTATTTTTAGATGTAAAATTAAAGTAAGATTTCAGGATAGCCAGTGTGTGGTTAGCACCAGCATAAGGGAAAATATTTCTTAAATATCTTATTTATGACTTAACTTGTTTACTGTATCAGAAGCATGGGAATTACATTTCAGGGGTTTTCATCCTGTCTCCCAGCCTTCCCCCCAAGTCACCCAAACAATGCCTTCCACATCATCCTTAGACCGTCCACACACCCACATTCCGAGGTGGACTCAGATATGTGAGTAACTCACGCAATAAATCCAACACCACTCTATTCTATAGTAACAGCACACTTCCTCATAACTCTACCCACCCTGAAAACAAACAGAAGAATCAAAAAAGAAAACAGCCATAAGTCAACAGATACTTTTGTATTACTGTTATAACTGTTCTGTGCTGTACTTGGTAGACGAAACAGATGCATGACTATGCGTATAGTATCGAACTGGGAAGAGATAATGTGGGGTATGAGTGTGGAGTTGCAACTAAAATCTTTTAAGTTTTTTTCATGCATTTATGTAAGAAAAAGGAACCCTAAAATGTAAGAGTGTGAAATAAATGTGAGGAAGGGGTACATGCTGTGATGCCATTATGCTGGCTATGCTGTCAACAAAGTAATTAAGGGGGTAGATACTGGGACAGTGTAGGAAACGCTGAAATGTTCATTGTATTGTCACTACAGTGGTAGAGAAGAGAAGGTGTGGAGAATATGACTGCTGTGCATTTTTGCTACAATCATAAATAATAGGGTCTAGCAGGAGTAGCAAGGCTTGAACCAAGTGACCAGAGACAAGAAGAATGCAGTGGGTGGGACTGCCGGCTCTGTAAACTGGGACCTAATAGTGTGTAAGTGTGAGAAATGAGGAAGTGAGAACGAGGAGATGTAGGTGTGGAAAAGTATTGACAAAAGAATGAGAGTAAATGGGAAGGGGCTGAATGTGATGATGATGAATTACCAGCTAAACAAGGGATGTTCTTAGGAGAAGTGGTAATAAGTTAGGGAGTATATTCAACTCTTCGAAAGTCAAGTCAGGTAAGTCAGTTAGAAAAGGTATGGTATGTAGATTTTGTTGGAATGTTAAATGATGTCTGGGAACAGCCAGTTTGTTCAGGGACATCTTTGGCAAGGTACAGAGAGTTAAATGGGGTCGGGGGTGAGTGTTTTTAGTGTAAGGATTTAAGGTAAATGAATATAGATAGCCTTGTTTAATTGGAAAGGGAAGAGTTAATTTGTGTGAGGATTGTAGAGGAAGTGAGGTAGATATAGGGTGGGATTTAGGAGTTTATAAGAGTGTAACTGTTAGGAGGAATTGCATTTTGGTGCGGAACTGTTACCAGCCCTCACTCCCTCCCAATTTCCTTTTATTTTGTTTGGTATGGTTATGGAGGTGGGTATATGGTGGAGAAGAGGGGTAGGCTTGTCTGTCTTCTATTCCCCCTCTTGGTGTTGGGGTTGATGGAATAATTTGGGGAGAATAAAGTGAGCGATAGAATGCTGCTTGATTGATAAATAAGTAAGCGGAGGTATGGAAGCGGCATATGGATGATGCTGTGCTGATAAAATAAGTGAACGGTTTTATAGACACTGCATGTTTGGGCAGGTTGCACAGGGTACGCTGCTCTGATGTACGTTATAAGGAATTTTACATGTTGTGGTTACAAGGTTATTGTGTTATAAATAATATTTGAAATTATGTAATAAAGTTATGTTTAAATTAATAAAGGTTTTTGAATGTCAGCTGGGTTCGCGTGTATTACTGAAGGGGACAGAGACAATTATGTTAGTGGTAAAAGAAGAGAAAGTGAATGTATTGTAGTAGTAGAGGGGAGTGTGATTTAAGATTAATGAATGCATAATTTGCTGCTACAACTAGATAGGTAGATTACGTGGTTAGTGTCACAAACTAGATAGGTAGATTAGGTGGTTAGTGTACAAACTAGATAGGTGGATTAGGTGGTTAGCGCAGAAACTAGATAGGTGGATTAGGTGGTTAGTGACTGAAGAGTGATGTGTTAGCTGAAAGCAGCACAGTAAGAGGGTGCAGTGAATTGTGGAGAATTCACAGAAAAGAAATTAGTTTGAATTACCTGAGGTAGGAGTCAATGAACACTTATGGATAACTATAGATGACAGGATTATATTGTCTTGATTTAGATATAATGTGGATATTACTTTAATTTTGAAGATGCAGAGAATAGAAAGCAAATTGTGGGGACTATGAGGTCTTCAAGACTGATGTTAAGATTCAAGAAGTTGTAGAGGTTATAAGAAGACATACACCTTTGTAAGGGAAATGGTGTTATATAAATGAGACGGGGAAGAGGGCGTGGTCAAATAATTGCAAATGTAAAACTGAGTGGGGTAGCTGGAAATGAGGTGGGAGGGTAGTCAAGCAGATCATACAGCACGAAGCACAGAACAGTTAGGTTATGCACATGCACAGATTCACAAATGGAGGAGGGCAACACCCCAAGAGGCCAGCCTACTTAAAGGGCATGATAACAGAAGTATCCCACACTGGCACACACTAGTACAGTACTGACTGGGACAGATCTTAGCTAGCAATTAAAACAAGAAACTTAAAGAAGGAACAGTGCTCTGTTTATACTAGAGAGGAACCGATATCCACCAAAAGGGGTCAATGCCAATGCACTGAACTAGACAAAATGAGGATAATCCCTATTCCAAAAAAAAAAAAAAAAAAACTAGAGGTTCAAAAGTCAGTTAATAATAATAGAAAATGTATGAGAAACTCTGCAGTGGCCTTTCAAAACAAAGTAATGCGCTATGGCATGCTACTATTATGAGCAAGTAAACCACAGCCTCCTTTGGACTTTGTAAATAATTAAACAGTGAGTCATAGCAGCCTATCAAAGACAAATAGATTACAGTTCACTATGCTCAACAGACCGATAGCATCATTTTTCATTAAGTACTTCCTGGATGCTGCTTGAAAACAGTGTATTTTCTGTTTGAGCTTCATTGTCAAGTAAAGATCGAAAGAATAGGCACAATCAGTGTACTAATCCTTGATGGTAGAATATTAGACCTTTACTAAGTAAATCCTCAATTTCAATTGAAAAAATAATCTCCGGGATTCATGAAGCTTGCACCATGCGCCGGAGTAGCATCGGTGATCTAGTGCCAAATATGGCCGCCGAGCGATTCAGGTAAGAGCTGTTTCCACGTGCGCTACCAGCGTAAGCCAGAGCTGCGCAGCTCCCGGCGCATGTATGTTAATTACCCCATGCACAGCAGTGTAGCATGCAAATGACGGTATATAGCGATTCATGAAGTTGTGCAGGCGTAGCATAAGCATGTAGAAAAATAAACCAAAAAAAAGATTTACATTTTGTCAAACATAAAATCGGAGCCATGAAAGTGGACCAAACTTACGTATTATAATGTTAATATATGTATGTACTTACATTTCTTTTTGTATACTATGTACTATGTTAAACTGAAGATGAATTACTCTATATTAATGCCATCTCCTAATCGTTAGCATCAGATGTTTATATATTTTTAAGTATATTTTTGTTTTTAGTATGTATTTTGTGTGTTATTTTTAGTATGTTTTTTTAGTATGTTTTTTTTTGGAGTTTTTCTCCCCGGGTCTCCACTGAAAATGGACACGTATCCAGTTGGACTAGCCTGGTCAACAAATGTAAAATAAATAAAATATATGCCAATGGCTAAATATATAGTCAATGGCATAAAACAACATGCACAACATATAAAAAATAACATTTAATGTCAGGGCCACACCAACGCAAAGTAAAACTGCAGTGCATCGGTGCGCAAACGGGATCACAAGGAAAATATATTTAGATGTCATAAAACTGTAATGTAATGCAATTCATGATATCCCCATAATAGTCAATGGCATGCATGCTACACCACATCCATGGCGCAAGAGTTGCTAAGGGTCAGTGACAGTGTTTTGTGTGGTAAATAGGAATTAGCAGTCAATGCCATGCAAATGAGTCAAGTAATACTGAATCGCAAATGCCCCACCAGCGTAAGGATGTACCACATGGAGTAGAGTTACAACACTGAGGAGTGGCCTGGAGGTAAACATGACATCAAGAGAGGGGCGCGCCACCGTAGCTGTAAGCACATTGGATCATTGCTAATCCGTGTTGCGTGTTGCTAAGCAAAGCCGCAGGATAGGGGTGTGCCATAGCTTTGCTTAGATGAGAGCACACAAGGTAACCGAAACTTCATGTGAACGTGGATGAAAACGCGCACAAAACCTGGTAAACACTTGTGCGCGTCGCACACCACAGCTGAAACAGGAAGGATATGGGAAGACAATAAGGAAATGCTGCAGCATGCTAATTGGAGTACAAATGAGTAATTGACACCTAGAATCTCACAGTGGGCCATAGACAACAGCTAACAAGGCTGCTAGCAGCTACCTGCAGAGCAGGAAAGGGGAGGTGCCATACAGCAAAGAAAAGAGAACTGTCACAGCAGAACAAAGCAAACTTGCAGTAGATCAGCTACATACCACATTTCCCAACACAAACCTGGGTTGTGGAAGCACAAAACAAGAAAGACGGCAGCTGGATGCATGCCTGACAATGGGAGGTGAATCAGGTTGAAAATAGAAGTAAAGGGCAATAGATAAATCATGGCAGACAAGCGTAAGTCAACACCAAAGGCCCCACAATAGCAGTACCTGCTGTAAAACCAATAATTAAGATACCCTGCAGCTGGAAAAGCACAAACACACCTAATTACACCAGCATCATACATTGCACAATAGTATAAGGTGTGAAAGCCCCACACCACACACTTGTGTATTCCCAGACACTCTGCACCATTGGCATATACAGACGGGGAAATTTTAATATGTATATGTTAGGGGCTGCCATAGCTTTGATTCACCAGCATGTGTTGGAGACTGACGGTGGTGTGGAGGATGATGCTGACAACCATCTCAGGCACTGGAGGAGGAGACGAGTGTTCAGACCCAGGGTAACCTACCAGGGGCTACATGATCTGGAGATAGTAGAGTGTTACAGGGTGGACAGGGACATCATACAGCAACTTGTTGAGCTGTGCTGGCCACGCCTCAGAGCCAGAAGTAACAGAGGGGAATCCATCCCAGTGGACACGAAGGTATGTGTAAGCTTGAGAATACTAGCCACAGGTACCTTTCAAAGGCCAACTGTGGATA
Organism: Protopterus annectens; assembly: GCF_019279795.1. Taxonomy (NCBI): domain Eukaryota; kingdom Metazoa; phylum Chordata; order Ceratodontiformes; family Protopteridae; genus Protopterus; species Protopterus annectens. Next base: position 1,781,106,716 of record NC_056733.1, on the reverse strand, counting down.
TCATGTTGATCTCACAGGCATCAGCATCCAGGGTACTCCACCAGTTCCTGGATGCCATGTTACCACATGCCAATGAGCACATATACTTCCCCCGAATGCAGGAGGAGTTGGCCAGCAATATGTGTCTCTTCCACCATGTGGAAAACTACCAGGAGGTACTGGGTGCAATAGACTGCCTGCACATACACATCAAGTCACCACCCGGTGAGCAGGGTAGGCACTACATAAACCGCAAGGGATTCCCCTCCATCAACTGCCAGGTCATGTGCAATGCCCAGGGCATTATCATGGATGTGTGTGCTGGCAGCCCTGGAAGCTATCATGACTCCCACATCTAGCATGTCTCACAGCTGTATAAGGTATTTGCCAGGGGGGGACATCCCATATGGCCACCTGGTGGGGGATGCTGGCTATGCAGTGGAACTGTGGATGATGACTCCCATCAGAAATGCACACACAGCCATGCAAGAACGCCATAATGAGGCAACACAGAAACCAGAATCATCATAGAGCGCATATTCGGGATGATGAAATCACGGTTCCATTGACTGGACATATCTGGTGGATCCTTGCTGTACTCTCCAGGAACGTGTGCCCACATTTTCATAGTATGTGCCATGCTACACAATATGATCCTGCGGAAACAGCTGCAGCAGGGACAGAATGGTGATGGCCCTCACAGCCCACCACCATTGCCAAGGGACCCACAGGCACAGGGATATTCAGACCATGAACACCCTGTGCTAGCCCCAGTAGGCAGACGGAGGTGTGCCCAGTATGCCCATGCCTTGGCAAACAGGGAACGTATAGCACACACACTGACAGTGTAGGCACTCATGGACTGACACCCTTCTCCACCTGCACGGACAGCAAACATGGATGGCACACACACACAACCACCTGTAAATTGTCATGTATAGGTGGTCTGCTATGTGCATCCTACATAGGTAGCACTCTTGTTCACACAACTGCTATTGGCACAAGGTAAGTCAATACCTGAACAGTAAATTACGCTATCAGCATGTGTTCATACTCTATGTACAGGTTCATAGATACATAGGTAGGTACATGCACAACTGCTGAGGCCACTCATAAGCATAGACAAAACGTGTCTGCTGTCGCCACCCCATCGATCAACTAACTGTCCCTCTGTGGAGCAGAGCCACTTGCAGGATCCCTGGGATGTAGCTTCTGTTCACCACCCACTCTGCAAGGATTCCCTGGAGTGTCAGTGAGGGGTTTTGTATAATGTAATCAGGGATGTTGTTCCAAATAATGGGGGAGTATCCCTGACAGGAATCTTCACAGATGTGTACATGTTACATAGTATACCTTAAACACAGCTTGCATATAGAGGTAGTTCTCCACAGAATAATAAACATGTGGAACACACAACCACTGAAATGTGCATTAATCACCCTTGCACTACCAGTGCCTCCTCTGAGAGGTAAGATATCACTGCCAGGATTAGAACACACAACCATGTACACATTCATTACAATAACATACCACTAAGCTACCTGAGATGTACCAATGGCAGTTATGTATACTGACAGGATAAAACACAAAAGGTAGGAATGTTTTGGAATAGGACAAACCGGCATGTACCCAATGAAAGCTGCATGTTATATATATCTATATATCTATATATATATATATATATATATATATATATATATATATATATATATATACACATCATATATATATAGAGAGAGAGAGGGAGAGAGAAAGAGATATGTCGATATTTGGGGATATACATATATATGTAGATATATAGCTAGGTTAACAACATCTACATAACCATGGAGGTACATATAAATGGGATACCTACCACATACCGACTGCTTTACATACCGACGCGCATAATCCTGAGACTTAAAGTCCGAAACAACACAGTACCGAAACACCAGATGTGCGAGGTGTAATCTCATGATGTTAATCAACAGTTAGTCAGTGCTTCTGGTGTTGTGGTTTGGGTAGGTTACTGTGTGTAAGTGTGTTTCTTAGGGCTGTAGTGTGTGTAAGTGTGTGTTCTGTGTGTGGTGTGTGTTCTTGGGGGACTGTAATATGAGGTTGTGGGTTAGCTTTGTGCGTCTGTTTGCACAACCTAGGATGTAGAATATTAAAGTAGGGGGTGGTGTGGGGGGTGCAGACACCTACATGGGAGGTGTAGGGGGGCTTGGCCACCTGCTCATATGTAGTGTAGGATGGCTTGTTTGGATGTGTTGGGTAGCACTGTGTCTGTGTGTGCATCTGTGTGTTCCATGTTCGTGTTAACTTCGCGATTTACTGTCGATGTCGGTAATGTGGGGTATGGGAGTCTGGTCCTGGTACTGTGTGCGTCGGAACACTGTGGTTTCGGGATTCAGTAGGTCTCCCGTATACAGCGGTTGAAGTGTTCATATATCTGCATAACATAGACCATAGCAATCACACATTCCACCACCACCAGCCTTAATGAACAAAGGATATGAAGAGTATATGCCTATACACTATTACAAATATGTGCTATGGACACGAGCCAGTGATAGTGTTACCACCTGTCCCACTTTGCGAGGGACACTCCCTCTTTGGGCGGTTGTGTCCTGACCAAATATATTAAATATGGCAAATGTCCTGGGATTCTAAGACATAATTATGTCCCATATGTACTGTAATAGTTGCATACAATAGTTATTTCTGTATCTAAAATACCTACATGTTACAGGAAACAGGATAAGCAACTAAACTGCTACAAGAATAAGCTTATAATTAGGCAAGAAAGGAAAGTTCTATCCCTTGCACTGACCATGGGTTTGTGTCGGCCTGTAAAATCAGATGTGTGTCCCAAAAAGCTCCCACTATGGCCATATGAAAAGGTGGCAACCCTAGCCAAAGAGGGTCAGTCACCAACACAATTATGATGACTGCAAATACCTATGACAAATATACATAGCTATCATGTAATAACACGTTATTACATTCAGATGCATTATCAAAGGGATTCAAGGACTAACATCACCTGCATGCTATACAGGAACCACATAACAGTGCCTTAATAAATCAGCCTGCAATTACCATTGTATTAGTCCACAAAATGATAGGTGTTCAAATAGGGAAGGAACCCTCACGCACATAGCGATTATGTATAAAAGCAGTTCCTACACACCTGCATCTGCTAAGCACACCCACCAACATCACCCCCACATCTAAACATATTACAATACAAACTGTAATAACATCACAAATCATTCCCACATTGTATGACATCTGCAGAAGCCTTAACATACCTTGTCAGAGACACACTAACATGGCCCTATGTAAAATAGCTGCTGTTATACAATGGAACAGCTGCTGATGTAATAGGGTTTGTTTGCACTAATCCCATTACAGAGGTTTGTGCGTACACCGGGCTGTGTTAGCAATTAGTGAGTAACAGCACAGTATGCTACACTTGTACACCAAATCAAGGATGTCTGGTGAGCACACTGTATACCACATAACAGTTCATGCATAGCCATATGGCCTTGAGCTGGCCAAACATTCTTGCCAGACTAAAACATCTGCAGACGTATCAGGTACAAACACACCCTGCAAAAGTAGCACTGTTCCAAAATATAACAGCTGTACTCACATGTAGAACTAAATTGTCTAGCCATTACACACAGTCCACGGGAGTCATGAAGCTAATATATTTCTGTGTGTTTCTATATAGCTGTTGAAATATATCACAATAACACATCTAGGCCGTCTCCCTCGAACGTAAAACAAATGGACAACACCCAAAAGGAGTACTCATTTATACACCACTGTTGCCATGGTATCAGCTAATGGAGTAGCTGCACAGCTGGTGAGCATCCAATTAACTACTTTGGAACAGCAATTGGTGACAGGATACCACATGTTACCGATATGTAACTAGAAAAGGATGTGTTATCACACATTCAAACTATCCGTATATACCAGCGGAACGTTACAAAGAACATTGAAACACAAACTGAAAAGGACTGAATCAACAGTTAACGACACCTCGGGTTACTAATAAGGTATGTAGAACAGTTAGTATGTCTGTGTATGTAGTACTATTCTGTAGTATTTAAAGTGCACGCAATCCATATAGTGGAAACAGTTATCTTGTAGTGATGTATTGTTGAGCATAGTAACGCTTGTAGTATTTGTGTGTACAGCTGTAGGTCACAAGGCAAACACCGCATACACCACAAGGGATGCTATATAGGGGCTTTGAACAGAAATACTCCTCACCAGCTGATGTCAGTGGCAGAGCTGGTCCAACAAGTATGTGCTATAACAGGGGAGAGTATATGTTGATATATTGTAACTGTAGCCATATGTATGGGTGTATTATAGAGATTAATATATGGAAGGTTGGGTCACTGTACAAGTATGATTTGCATTGTGGGATATTGTGCCAATAACTGTGTAATGTACAGTATTGTAGGCAGATATGTATTACAAGCTACATAGCATTACTGTAATGTTAGGCAAACAGTTATGTCAATTGGCATTTACAATACACAATAACAGGATACATATGTCTTTTAGTGAGCTGACAGTTTATCAGCATGATAGCAAAGTAAAATGGAAGAGCTATTTAACTATCCATGCACATAAGACATGTAATATGTGCAAAGGTAGGTACTAGGCTGTCTTACCAAGGGTATCTGTAAGACTAGCTAGCGTGTGTTGGCTTTCGCCACCCCCATAGGTTGGTTTCCTGTGCCTCTGAACGGCAGAGCCAATAGTTCCCTGTGCTTCTGTCCAACAGAGCCACTTCAGTGATCCCTGGGGTACATGTCTGTCAGTGATCCCTGGGGTACATGTCTGTCTCCCATCCACACGTCAAGGTTTCCCTTGAAGAGTGCTCATGAGGAGCCCTGCCTGATGTACATTGGAATCATGTTCCAAAGCATAGGGAGTGTCGGGGTCAGGAATCTATCTGTCCAGCACGTCCTACTCATCATTGTGGTTAGGTGTATATCCCTAGAGCATGTGGCTCTCAGGGGCTTCTGTTCAGGTGGAGCATATCCAGCAATACAGGGTTGGACATGGGCCTTGTATGTCAAGCAGAGATCACCTGTGAGTATGTGGTATGCAAATGAGTACAGCTGGAGTTTCGTAGGTTGGGATGCATAGGTCATCTGTTTGAGGTCAGTAATCCTCTTGGTGTGGTACTGGTGTGGTCTTCCAAGCTGTTGCAGTTGTCTTGTAAGGTATATCCCAAATGAGGTGTTGTATCCTTTAATGGGTCTAATATGACATATGTAGAGTCACAATGGCCCCTCTGATCTGGATGCGAACCCATTAGAGATTGGGGGGCCATGTAGAAGGATATTCTAACCACCTTATCATTATGGGCATTGAAGGAGAGATTGCTATCAACTGGGTTTCCCGGATCCCATATTATCTTTTCTGTATGTAGGGGACTAGCACCTATGTGGTAGTCCGCGGGTAATTAGTTATATCCACAGGGGATGACTATGCACTTTTAGGCATTCAGCTTGATGCCATGATATTAACACCAGGTATCCATCTCAGTGTGACCCTTCCAGAGGGTGTCTGTAACAGCTGGGGAAAAAATTATGTCCCCTAGTTTGCAGTCATCTGCAAACCTTTTCAGCCAAAACCCTCCTGTGCTTGTCTGTATGTCAGAGACGTATATACCAAACATGAGGGGTCCTAGGACTAAGCCCTGGTGGATGCCATTTCTAACTGGTATACAGTCAGAACTAGGGTATGCAACTCCCACTGTGTGGGTTTTGTCCATGAGCCACTTTGCAAACCATCACATGACGTAGGGGTTAATGTTCAGGCGGATGGGTATGTTGATAATACCAGAAGGAAGAATGGTGTTGAAAGCCTATGAGAGATCTAGGTAAGTCGTGTGGACCTCCTTACCCTCATCTAATGCCTTGATAACTATCTCTAAGAACTCCACCAGGTTTAGGAGGCATGGTCCAGCCTTAACATTGCCAAACAGGGAGGGGTCAAAGGTTGGGAGGTACCCAATGTCTCTGTGACAGTGATCCATGATGTGTACCATAGCCTTGCAGACCAGGCTAGTCAGGCCTATAGGGAAATAAGTCCCATGGTCCATTGTGGTGCCACCTTTGTGGAGTGGGATAACTGTTGCTGTGCGCCATTCAGGGGGCACTATGCCCAATGTGAGGCTATTATTGAAGATGGTGCATAGGTGGGGAGACAGTACGATCTGAAGTTCATGTAAAACACAGCCTGGGATGTTGTCCAGTCCCATGGATGCTGTGATATTGTTTTTAGAGTGTGCAGCTTTGAGAGGGATCTGCCAAGATGTTGCCAATATCAATTGTTTCTGTAATGCTCATTCCTTTGTGCTGTAACTTAGAACAGATCTGGTTGATGACATTGAGATTTGTGACATAGCTATAGAATGCTTTGTGGTTGTTGTTGGTATTAGTTGCATTATAGTTTTTGTAGCTAGCTTTGGAGGATCTTATAAGGGATCTCACCTTCTTACTGAGGCTGGCCAGGGATCACCTCCATGCATGGTAATGTACTCTCGTTTGCAACAGTGTCTTCCTCCTGTAGTACAGTATGTTTATGGCAGGGGACCACCAGATTGGTTTAGTTAATTAGGAGTATAGCATCCTGGTTCTGTTTGGGATAGCATAAGCCATGCACTCCTGTAAATGCTTATAGAGTGCATTTGTGTAGGATTCAGCAGTTGTAATAGTACTGTCCATCTGCATGGGTGTCATGACGTCCACCACATCTGTCTTAAGAAACATGTAGTTGGCCTTGTAGACATATTATATTGTGGTTCCCTTAATGGGGGGGGGTAGGTGCAGGATGTGGATATCAATGGTGTTCAGCACATGGTCTGATCGGACCAATGAGGAGTTGGCGTCACATGTGGAGTACAAGTCACTCATGTTGGTAATGACTAGGTCTAGGATATTGTTGCCCCTGATGGGTGTGTGGATATGTTGAGTCAGGGCATTGGTGTTTATGAATTCCAGAAACAGTTGATTTAATGTGTTGGTACACAAGTAGTTTTCCCAGTTAATGGTGGGGTAGATTCAGTGAGACTTATGTGATGAGTGTGGTGTTGTGCGACTGTGTAACTTCTCCACATGGCAGTCAGGGTCAGGCTTGATTGGAGATACCTTTACCTCCAGTTTAGCTAGATGAGTGCATCTCTCACAGGTTGTAGTGTTGGGTGGTAGGCGGAGAGGCTTGTCTGTGTACATGAGGCAATGTGTACATTGCCTCAAGATGTCCAGATTCATCAGATAGACAGGTGAGAACACTGGTAGTTGACTCTTGGACATGTCTGAATATAGAACTACATTCACCTAGATATGTGAGGAAAGTGAGTACAAGAGCTACATTACTCTACGCAAGTGAGAAAAGTATGTACAAAACCTGTTCACCCTTACCTGTAGGTAATGAGGAAGATTGAGTGCTATAGTAATTATTAGCTTACGTAGTGTTTACAAGTCCTGAACAAGTGCTTAGCATGAATAAGCAATCCAGATAGGGTCCTGGATAATATAAACACATGGCTCCCTCCCCCCAACAGGTACACAAGCATATATCCATGTACACCACAGGGCACCTGTACTCACAACTATGCAGGTACAAGCTGCACTCAGTCTGCATGGGACCTGCCCACATCACAGGTTGTATCATGCACATATGGCAAAACAAGATGCTCTCCATGTACACAGCATGTAAAACATAGTTCCATGTCAGATTGTGTACACACTAAATGGTGCACACCAACAGGTATCACAACCCACAAAGGGAGAGACACCACTGATAATGGGAAGCACTTTACTACTACCCTGCTGAGTCTGGTGTGGAAGGCCATGAACCTTGATCACTTAAGTGATGTCAGCAGTACAGATGTAGATGACAGTATGGTTTATGTCACACTGCATATCATAACGTTGCCAGGTCATAGGACATCATCACTCATACTGTGTACCACCTAGACTCGGTATACTAGATGTACATTCCTATGTCACAGGAGTGTTTTGCAACAGGACTGCTGGCAGAACCAACACTACAGAAGGTGTCTGAATAATACGTGATCATCATACCAGTGGCAGCTACAGTATGTCAGGGTTAATGAATTTTATTCCCCCTCATTGTAGCCAATACCTCACAGACAAACAGAAGGCATCTGCCTATTGAAGTATGCAAATGACTATGACCTAGGAGCAATAGCTGACTCGCATTGTCACCCCTATGTTAATAACCCTGTACCCATGAACTACCACCTAGGCAGCAGTCAACATAATGGACACGTGTGTGAAGGATGCAGCTGGGCAGTTGTCTTTCCTGTGATAGCTACGTCACCACACCTGTCAGGTAGTCATATGTGGCAACCCTAATAATGATAGGGTGCCATTCATGAATATAACGATCATTGTCCAGCCATACAGAACACTCAAGTGACCCATATCAGATCACATATTTCCTTTAAGGGGTATTTGCCATGTGCAGATGGCCTACACCAGCCTTCCCATTCCCCATCTCCAGTATGTAGCATGATGCATACCCTGAATAAATCCATGTCCAACCCAGTGATGTTGGACATGCTACACGTACTCATCCTGATCTCGAACACATACTTCATGGACATCCACCTACCACATGCTGGACTGATCCTTGTCCCATACACTTGACATAGTCCTGCCATACTATGCATTCCTGTCCATCAAAGCTGCACATCGTTCCCCTCTCAGACATGGTGTGATGACCTCATGGTAATGCATGGTATATGTATCATTAACCTTGTGGATCAGTAATGTGGCACTGCTCCACCTGACCACACAGACCTGCCTGTCAGCTACTGCCAGGTAACCTTTCATCCTAGATTCATACATGGCCCATGGCATATAGCCCACTAGTTGACTTTGACTGTACATGCTATAGTTAATATCCATCCCTGCAAATACCATCTGGCTAGCCAGTGTCCCATGTGTATCACATGTGCAACACAGGTGATACATGGCAGGATGTTGAATCACTGTACAGTGCCATGTAGAGATATATGGCAGAACACATACATGTAAAATCTTATGTGAGTATGTCTGCAGGGTCACTGGTCATGTCTGTTAAGGCAGTGTAAGTCATTATATGTGACATATACACTGCATCAAGGCCGACTGCATTAATGTGGATACATCTAGCAATGTGCTGATAGGTAGGAACATCAGTACAGGCAAACAGACATGCCCACATCAAGACAGCAACCACATGGAGTATGAGCAATGTAATCAGGTGACACACACACATATATGGTGATAATATCCACACAACATTGAGTGTCACATGTGTGTGACACAAACATGTCAGTGTCACATAGGTTTGCAAATACAACTATTTAAACTGAATTAATGCGATACACATGTATGTTCATCTGTAGCTCTGTTTGTCTCTGTGAGTTACTGTGACCTGTCTCCATCATTATGTCTTCCAGGTATGCTGTGTGCAAGGCTTCCCCTTTTACACGCTTGCAGGATGAGGCCCTCATCCCATACCTACTCGACAATCATGATATCCTGTTTAGCCATGTGCCACAGGATGCATAGCAGTGGGATGCTCTGTGGATGGAACTTCGCAGGAGGGTTAATGATGTGGGTGGCCACAACTGCACATACCAGCAGGTGCACAGACACTGTACAGACCTCATTAGATGGGCAAAACAGCGTGCAAATGCAATCACCAGGGAACAAGGTGCAACAGGTGGTGGACCACCAACCCAGCCCCCACTCACACATACCGAGGAGATACTGGCCAACCTGGGGACACCTGCAGAACCACATCCACAAGCCTTAGCTGATATTGTGGAGGTGGGTGTCTCTCAACCACTAAGCCTGGAGTTGCCTGGTAAGTCAGTACTGCACCTATAGCAACTATATTCCATATAGTTGCATGTGTCACTGTACAATATGTAATGTAACATCATATGCAAGGCATGTATACACACATGCCACATACTATAGTATGCTACTCTGTGTATGCACACATGTGCATACACCATAGTATAGTCTAATGTACTGGTGTATGTGTTATGCACATTGCTCCCTGTAGCCTTTATACAGGGGTGGGTTATGCTCATACTGTTGTGTTACTCCTATTGAGGTACCTCTGGCATTCCACTGCAACAGCAGCCCGTTGCAGATGAGAGTGTTATTATTTATTAGGAACCATAATGCACAAATCTATCTGTCATGTGGCCATTCAAAACATGTACACATAATGTATGGTCCTGTCACAATATACAGGTCGGACCTGCAATGCATCACAATGACTTCCTATGTGCATCACTTGCAAACTATGTGAATCATCTCACCGACATGAATCCTCTCAAACTTTAATACCAGATGTGTTGACAGCTGTGCATACAATGGTGGAGGTGCTGTTCACTTTAGGGACGTACAACAGATCTGATATACACATGTGGTGAATACAAACAGTACTACACAGTGGGCTGGAGTATGGCCAGCACACAGGTTTCACCAGTGTGGATCATAGCCCTGCTATGAATGTCACACAATGTGATGTGCTATCATGACATGTCCATGACATCTATTGGCCTGGCTGCTACACTGCCTACCTAACCTGAAAACATATCCCACATACCACCCTTTATCTGCATAACCCTGTTGTCAGTGGAGCATATATATCATATGGGACAACACAGACATGTGAAATAGATGCCCATCACAAAAATTTAGACAACACATGTACTCATATGGCCATGAAGGATGGCCAGAGACATGGAGCAACACACACAGTCGACGTGTTGTGCTTGTGTGTACACCCTGTCATACAATGGCTACACATTGTTCAACCATGGCCTTTGTATAATGGTCATAATGTAGATGTGGAACACTAGACATCCTACAGGCCTGTGCACATCTTGTGTAGGCGTAACATTAATCCACCACATAAAGATGTGTTGAACATCTTGAGGGTGTTGCAACATGACAGCAGTCACCTGTGCAGTATCCACATCAGGCCACAGATACAGTACATTCCCGTTGCTGGTGTAAGACATAAATACTAGCTCCTCGTGTGTGTGTGTGTGTGTGTGTGTGTGTGTGTGTGTGTGTGTGTGTGTGTGTGTGTGTGTGTGTGGTGCACAGATGTCATGTAGGACATGGTGTACCGACGTGTTTGCCATGTCTGGACAAACTTGCCAGGCTGCAGCAATATGGTTGCAGATGTGCAGGGGTGTCATCCATATACACATCAGTGACCTGTGCCACAACTTCCACATCATGGTTTAGTGTATATACACCTCAGTGATGTGGGTCACATTCCACAGTATATATGTATTATATCTGAACACAGTCATGGCTATGAACCCTGTCTGTAACTCACACTGTATAGCACTAGAGATGCCTCATGATTCCCTGCAATGGCCATGCACATCAGCTAAATTTGCAGTATATCTGTAGGGCAGACAGACAACACTGAATTGGTACACCATTGCCCCACTGTATATTTGACAGGACACCATTGTGTTAAACATGTATGCATTTCATTGCACACGTCAGCAGATCACATTTCATACTACATGAGAGTATCAAGGTCATATGCCACACATCAGGCAGGTGTACTGTTAACCTGTGCTGGTCCACATGGTGTAACACAGGGATGTATGCTAAGCACTACTGTGATTGTGTAATTTGCATGCTGTCTGCTATGACACATGCATGCTGTTGTATGCAACCTAGGGATGTATAACTACCACTATAATTGTCTGCGCTGCATGCCATCTGCCGTATCACATGCATGTTGCATGCCTTCTGTCATATCACATGCGTGTGTGTGTGTGTGTGTGTGTGTGTGTGTGTGTGTGTGTGTGTGTGTGTATTGTATAGATTGTAATGTACAGTTCTTGTCTGCCCTCACAGGTGATGTAGGTGCATTGCCCTCCTGTGGTACATCAGCTGTTAGTGTCCCCACAGACTCTTGCAGTGATGATGAACATATGATTGGGACACAGGCAGAGTTGTCAGGGGCTGAAACTGTGCCATTGGTTGCCATTCCATCTATATCCACCTCATACCCGCACACAGATCCCATACCTGCATATACCCCATCATCAGTGGCCATAGAGGAAGGACAATTGTTGGGGCTATGGAAGGTGTGCCTGCACACCATGGTGTCAGCCAAACTACTGGTGGTGCCACACACAGGCACATGGCCAGTGCTGCTCGTAGGAGGACCTCTGGCCAACATGCTCCTGCACGACAAGAGCGCAGCAGCTGGTGTCACCAGATGCATGTTTCAGGCTGTAATGGAGGCACAGGCATGTGCTGAATGGCACAACAGAGAAGATCAGAGGCTACAGATGGCTGCTGTCCGTGCTTTAAACAACAGCATCCAGGCAATGGTAAATGCTCAACAGCAGATTGTTGATGCTTTGGTAGATGTTTGGGTGACATGGTTGGAGTCCTTGACCGTGGCATGACAATCCACGTGTGTGAGCTGTCTGTGTTGGAACATCTGGTAGGAGTGAGGCATCAGGCACGTGGACGTAGGCCTGCTACATCACCTGTGTCAGTTCTACGTGTACGAGCTACCTCACATGCCCACTCCCATAGTGGCGGTAGCAGCAGCAGTGCATCTGGTGCTGTGCTGTCCACACCACAACACAGCAGGCCACGTCGGGATGGTCCCAACAGGGACATGGGTCCAGTGGACAAGTGACATCAGACAGTACCCAGTCTGTACCTCTGTCTGGTAGTGCCCATGCAACCCCTGGCAGGCACAGGTCACATCTCCGTGACCAGATGCCGTGAGCTGTAAAACCTCACCTGTACAGTCTGCAGCTGTCAATAATACCCCTGTGTAGGCCTGTAGGCCAGACACATGGGAGAACTGTGTGCATACATACACGCACACACTGGACACATATATAGGGCACCACAACACGCACATGCATAACATCCACACATGCCCAATTAGATCAAAGGCCCAAACCCACACACATGATGTCATCCAATGGTGCAGCAGTTTACAAATGTTGAGGACTGTTGACAGGCAGCAGATATACCATGTAGTACAGGTGTACAATATTGTTAACAATATGTGTCTTGTGTAACAACAGCGCAGCCTAGGCCACCGGCAAACATTAGCACCCTGTGCATATGATGATGCCTGTGCTGCATCCCTGACATCCACACCATCAGTGCAGGGACATGCTCATATGGTCTGATGCACAGGGTGAACAGACTAGGATGATATGTGTAGATTACAAATGTTGAGGACTGTTGACAGGCAGCAGATATACCATGCAGTCCAGGTGTACAATACTGTTAACAGTATGTGTCTTGTGTAACAACAGTAAATGCATGTTGGTCATGATGTTCTGCTGTTCTTCTTTAGGTCTAATTGCACGTGCCGGTGGATGTCAGTGTTTGCAGTTAAGTGTCCCATATGTCAATGTGGACTACTCACAGGTATGTATGAATATACCAGCATGCACCATGTAGCTGACACATACCAGTGAGAATGTCCCACGTTACAAACACGTCTACCATTCCAAGAGCATGATAGCTGTGTATTAAGCTTCTGTGGCCACAGACGTGACATCCATAAACGATGACATTACAGGTACAGTTACATGGAGTGGTGAGGTAAGAGAGTGGTTTAGCTGATTACAAGGGTGGAGGCCAGTGGGAAGTGTGATGCCTCAATGGGAATCAGTAATACATGTTCCCATGACAGGATGCCAACACACAACTCACCCACACACTCAGGTATTGACACACATGTGACACTGTAACACACACACTCATGGCTTCACCGACACAGTAACACACACTCGCATACAGTTACTACTGGTGGGATGAGGACCCCTGCCCATGTGCAAATCGTCATTACAGTACTCTGCACTTACATGACGCGCCACAAAGAATACACATGTTCAGGTAGTCAGTACGGCCTAAGATTGGGGACATCAACAAGGATAGTAGAATGCATTGCCTGGATGGTGGGAGGGGTCTTATCAGTTCAGTATGGTAACATACATCATCACCCCAGGGACCAGTCAGCCCTACATACACACACTGTGGCATTCAGTAATTAATTCACCTATGTCATGCACATACAGATATCTCACATGTGTGAGATACACGCCCCTGTCTATGTCCTGCTTTCTACATTGCAGTCTGTACAGAAGTGTACACCAGTGTACAGGAGAGTGAGTAACAATTGAGATGTATTACCCACAATACATGACATATATGGACACACATGCAACCACACATGCCAGTACTGTGAATCTCAGACCTGCCTAGCTCATGTTATGTGTGTCAGACATACAGCAGTATTGCACATGTTAAAAACTGTACTGATGCTTCCTGTGCCAACAGTGCTGATATATGAACTAGGGACGTCATATCTATTAACAGGTGTCAAGTGATTTACCTTTGCTGTCACCCTGACTGCTGTCTAAGTTGTGTGTTATGTTTTTCAATTAACTAAACCATTGCTTACCAGTTACACAGGGTATTGTAGGACTGCTTGTGACACACCTGTGAGCTGTCTACAGCAAACATCCATCTGCAAAGATGCCCCACCACTTAGTTATTTCAACACATCTGTCCATACCTGTGCTACATCTTTCTGTGCATTCAGCATATCATCATACACAGTTGGCAATGTTTAGGCTGCATTGCAGCTGCATGATGTACTAGGATACACGCCACCTGCATACATCAGCAACTGCACATGCATGTTATCTGAACGCACAACACTACGTGTACAGGTGTATAGGTCCTGCAATCCTGACATTTGGTCATGTTTGTAGGCATTGCAATTGGTGGATATGTGTAATGACATACATGACACATGGACTGTTGTATGATATGATGGGTGACCAGTACAGAGGGGATGTTACCTCTGTCAACACTGATATCACACCTTATATACTGTTAGCATTCAACAGCCATGGACCTACATTCCATGTGCATGTCGGGAATGGTTGTAGCCACCTGTTTGCACAAAGGACTACAACAGCTATGCTATTTACAGGTATGTTGTGTGTTTGGCATGTACATACCCAGGACAGGTACATGTATGTCATATCCATACATGAGGGTGTGTACTGGTGTACAGCAACAGACATCTGCTAATGGTGGAAAGTACTAAGGGCCGCTGGTATGTATACAGCTGACCTGGTCACAGACAGTGATATCATTGCATTGCATAACACATGATGCAACTGTGTCAGTACATGTGTACTGTCTACAGTTGATGTAGAGCTTAGTACAGTACACAGGTCAAGGGTCACATGGTGGTGTACTCGTCTATGTCATACAACATGTATGGTTGTGTGTTGGTGGTCCGAGGGCATGGTGGTGGCTGCAGTTTACATCCTAGAATGAAGCATGTGACACTGTGTCCTGCAAATGGCTCATCTGTGATGTTTTTCATGGGGGGACCAGTCAGTACATGCGAGTCGCCTTTATGTATGTGGGTACACCACCTGGAGTGGTCCGTACCTGTGTTATGGCCCGCATGTCTGGTTCTGAGGTATATGGTGGTAGTGCTAGGTTCTGAGGTATATGGTGGTAGTACTATTGTGCACTACAGAGACATCAGCCAGGTGTTCCTCACTGCATAGATGTCAGTACTCCCCATTGTTGGATCTACAATGACCAGCTGTGAATATGGACGCTACACATCTAGCACTGGTTAGCATAAGAAAACAATGCAGTTGTCCTGTAAGTGTATGGGAGTTAACCTCTGTTTATGACATTTGCCTTGGAATGACACTTTGTGGGCGGATGCGACTTGGGTAATATCAACACTCCCTTGTATCATGGATGCATGTGATATGTGACAAAGGCCTGCCTATTGTCAGCCATGTCATCCCAGAATGACAGCTGATGTTGTGTAAAAGACCGGTGTCAAATATATGTAGAGCAGTGTTTCCGCTAACAATGACAACTACTAACACCAGAGCCCATTACAATGTGTTCTTTACGTCTACCTGTAATAGCATGGCCACTGTGGCCCTCCATGTTTAGCATCAGAGTGCATCCCAGTCAGCCCTGTGCTACTAGGAGTATGAGCATGCCAAGTATATCCTTGTGTAGATGGACACATAGTAGTGCATTCCGACCAGCCCTGTGCTACTAAGTGTGTAAGCATGCCCCCTGTGCTACTAAGTGTACAAGCATGCCCAGTATATCCCTGTGTAGATAGAAACATAGTGCATTCTGAACAGCCCTGTGCTACTAAGTGTGTGAGCATGCCCAGTGACACCTTGTGTTGGTTATGTGCCTCTGTGTATGGGCCTGGCCATTGTAACTCTGTATAGTGGTAGTAGTCATCCATTCCATAGATGGGCATACTCCAGGTCAGGATGGATTCCTACTTTAAACACACAGGTTCACAGGTATGTACATCTTAACTGCCAGCATCCCTGTTGATGTCCGCATTCCCAGATGGGCATAATGACAGCCTTGACATGTGCAGTCTGTGTGGCGCAATTCGTAAGTATGTAGTATTGTAATAGTAATCTGTAAATAGGCAGGTGTTCCACACCGGCCACTGGCATGTGTGTGTGTGTGTGTGTGTGTGTGTGTGTGTGTGTGTGTGTGTGTGTGTATGTCTGTCCCCATTTGCCGTTGGACTATAAATTGCTTTTAGACTGCCCACACTCCATACATTTCTTATACCCACCGTTAGCAAGGCCGATGATGTCACCCATCTACAAATACACCTCTGGGAAGGCTGTACCCAGTAATCTCGGTAGTGCGTCCTGTAACTTTGTAATGCTGTAGTGTAATAAAGTAGTTAGCTTGGTTTTCTAGTCCCACACTTACCATGTGTGTGTCCCAGTTTGCCTGAGGACGCAGTAATACCTTTATACTGCTCACACTCCATACATTTCTTATACCCACCGTTAGCAAGGCCGATGATGTCACCCATCTACAAATACACTTCTGGGAGTGTTGTGTCCCAGTAATCTCGGTAGCGCATTTTGTAACTGCATAATACTGTAGTGTAATAAAATAGTTAGCTCAGTGTTCTTGTCCCACATTTGCCGTGTGTGTGTCCCTGTTTGCCTGAGGATCGAGTAATACCTTTATACTGCTCATAATCCATACCTTTCTTATACCCACCATTAGCAAGGTCAATGATGTCACCCATCTACATATACACCTCTGGGAGTGCTGTGTCCCAGTAATCTTGGTAGCATGTTCTGTAACTGCGTAGTGCTGTAGTGTGATAAAGTAGTTAGGTTGGTGTTCTAGTCCCACACTTGCCATGTGTGTGTGTCCATTTGCCTGAGGACTAAGTAATACCTTTATACTGCTCACACTCCATACATTTCTTATACCCACCGTTAGCATGGCCGATGATGTTATCCATCTACAAATACACCTCTGGGAGTACTGTGTCCCAGTAATCTCGGTAGCACGTTCTGTAACTGCATAATACTGTAGTGTAATAAAGTAGTTAGGTCAGTATTCTAGTCCCACACTTGCCGTGTGTGTGTCCCTGTTTGCCTGGGGACTGAGTAATACCTTTATACTGTTCACACTCCATACATTTCTTATACCCACCGTTAGCAAGGCCGATGATGTCACCCATCTACAAATACACCAATGGGAGTGCAGTGTCCCAGTAATATCGATAGCGCGTTCTATAACTGCATAATGCTGTAGTATAATAAAGTAGCTAGGTCAGTGTTCTAATCCCACACTTGCTGTGTATGTGTGTGTCCCTGAGGACTGAGTAATACCTTTATACTGCTCACACTCCATGCATTTCTTATACCCACTGTTAGCAAGGCCAGTGATGTGACCCATCTACAAATGGGGAGAATAGACAATAAGTGGAACAGTTCATATACGTGAATATGAAGCCGACAACAAGAAACGCGACGAGCCGACAAATCAAAACAGCGGCGCTGAAAGTGGACAAATCAGTTAGGAAACAGAGAGGTAAGGTAAGTGTGGTGATGGGACTGTATGAGTGGGGGTTAGGGGGAGTGGGGGGTAGTAGAGTAGGTCAGGGTGTGGTGAGTAGATATCTTTTGGGTAAGAAGGGGTTAGGTTAGGTTAGGTTAGGGTAGGTGAGTGTGCGTGTAGTGACGACCTTAGGGTTAGGGTTTTTGGGGGGGTTTGTCGATAGGTGATTTGTTTTGTATTTTTGTTTTGTGGGTGTGGAGTGTATGAGGTGTTGTGCTTGTGAACTGTCGGTGGTTTGATTTCGGTGTTGTTTTTTGTGTCGATGTTTTGGTGTCGATATTCCAAGCTGTCGTGCAACTCATATGAACCCCTACAAATACACCTCTGGGAGTGCTGTGTCCCAGTAATCTCGATAGCGTGTTCTGTAACTGCATAATCCTGTAGTGTAATAATGTAGTTAAGTCGGTGTTCTAATCCCACACTTGCCTTGTGTGTATGTGTCCCCATTTGCCTGCAGATGGAGTAATACCTTTATACTGCTCACACTCCATACATTTCTTATACCCACCGTTAGCAAGGCCAATGATGTCACCCCTCTACAAATACACCTCTGGGAGTGCTGTGTCCCAGTAATCTCAGTAGCGTGTTCTGTAATTGTATAATGCTGTAGTGTAATAAAGTAGTTAGGTCGGTGTTCTAGTCCCACACTTGCCATGTGTGTGTGTCCCTGATGACTGAGTAATACATTTATACTGCTCACACTCCATACATTTCTTATACACACCGTTAGCAAGGCCGATGATATCACCCATCTACAAATACACCTCTGGGAGTGCTCTGTCCCAGTAATCTCGGTAGTGTGTTCTGTAACTGCGTAAGGCTGTAGTGTAATAAAGTAGTTAGGTCAGTGTTCTAGTCCCACACTTGCCATATGTGTGTGTGTGTGTGTGTGTGTGTGTGTGTGTGTGTGTGTGTGTCCATTTGCCTGAGGACTGAGTAATGCTTTTATACTGCTCATGTTTCATACATTTCTTATACCCACCGCTATCAAGGCCGATGATCTCACCCATCTACAAATACACCTCTGGGAATGCTGTGTCCCAGTAATCTCAGTAGTGCATTCTGTAACTGCATAATGTAATAGTGTAGTCAAGTAGTTAGGTCAGTGTTCTAATCCCAGACATGCCAAGTGTGTGTGTTTGCCTGCGTGAGTCAAGTGCAGTGCTTTGTAGCATTCGCTGTAACACGTGCCCTAAATGTGAGTTGCTGCAGTGTGATACAGTAGGGGTTTGTATACAGGACATGACAAGTTTGTGTTTGTCTGTCAGAGCCTGTGTAGAGGTGGCTGTGATTGTCTTACCATTGGACATGTTTGGGAGTGGGTTTTATAGTTTTATTATATAGTATCCATATTATGACACATTGGCCACCTCACAAGGAGTACAGCTGTCAGTCAGCCACGGCGCTGTGTTGGAAAGCCATACCCATACATCTGGCAAAAGGGCTGGTGAACTAAGCATGCAGCCCTACTAGTACCCGGTATATGTCCCGCACCCATGTGCCATGCACATACAACCTTGCCTAGGATATCCCACTATGTTGCTAGTAATATGCACATTGAGGACAGATAGTAGGCATGGTGTGACCACAGTGGCCTGCAGAGGACATGGCACCCTGTACAGTGGTACAATAGGCACATATATGCGGACATTGTGCCTTCACTATGTTCCACACTGAATGGCTGCAACATATGTGGTGCCATCATATGTGATCCACTAAGGCCAGACAATGCTGTACACATGTGCCCTGTATGGACCCATGCCACTGACACCATGGAATATCTGTGCATTCTATCCATGCAGGTGCAGGACCGACCTGCTCACTATAAGCAGGTTTCACCACACCAGGCCAATATTGGCATATCGGGTATAACAGGCTGTGTACACTACATGTGTCTGCCAAACCAGGTACACCTGTACATGTCACTGTACAGCATTGTGGGACATGCACATCCCAAGCAATGTCCATGTGAAGGACTATCAAACACAGACATGGCATGCATTGCAAAGCTATGGCCCTACACATTGGTAACCAGGATGTCAGGCCAGATAATGCAGTACCCATCTGTGTGGGACATTGCAGACTCTACACCCCTGCACTGCACACCATTGTCAGGTGATGCAATGGCAAGGATTACCGCTCACCCAGCCTTGTACAGCTATCTTGCACAGCCAAACACTACACACCCATGGAGCAATGCATACCTGCATGACAGTACTGGCACACTGTGTCTACGTGTGGGTTGTGATGCTCCCAATCACAGTCACTCCCAGTATAAACCTCATTGGCATACCAACAGTTGTCAAGCACATTCACATGCCCTAGCCCATAGAACCTCCAGATATCCCCTGTGGTGCATGTGGTCCTGTGCATTACTGCGGTGTGGCAAATGAAGTAGTTACATTGTGTATTTGCTGCCCTGGCAAAGGTGTCAATGCGTGTCCATTAGAGTTGTGACAATGGCATCCGTTCACATGGACTGACATGTGTGCCACACCTAATGAATGTCTACTATATCTGTTGCAGATGGCACTCACTCACCTACACACATGTTCTTACAGCACTGCAACATGCCGCCTCTGTGGCACATGTAGTAACATCATGCACATGTAATAGTAATGAGTAGTCAGGGGATTTCCCCTGTACTATTCAGCGTGTGACAGATGATGCATATGGTTAAGTCTCCAAGCCCTTCCCTGGTGTACATTGCCTGTCCCACACACACACACACACACACACACACACACACACACACACACACACACACACACACACACACACACTCTCTGGTGGATGTGAAGGTGTACACCTGCACAGCAGCAGCATGTGTATTGCAACAGATGGCAATGGTCAGGTGATGGCCTCTGCACCTATTGCAGTCCTCCTCTAGCTGATTGCATGTGGTACAGCTGTGATGGTGTTCCCATAGCCATCCGCATGATAAACACAGTACACTATCTAGGGAAACATGTTATTATCTATCCATGACAGTCACTGTGAGTGGTACCTGAATGTGGTGTTCTGACATGGCATCACAGATGATATCTGGATGTACCTCAATCATTTTCCACAGTGGGAAATAGACTAATGACAGGAGGGTGATGTGCCACACAACTACAGCATATAAGTGTAGCTATGCTACATTGAGACTACTGCCTGTTTAACATGTGTGTGGTAATGGCTATTCTGCATGTTAAAATACAGACATGACAGTACTCTGTTCATGAGGGAACTCCATCTGTAGGGCCATCTGTGAACAGGTCAGTGTGTGCAACAATTTGTTTCCTGTGTTACACACTGAACACACTTCTGTGCACAGCAGAAGCATGGTGTTGGGATTGCAGACAGTACATGATGATAGGGATGTGTTACTGCCATCGCATCCCTGACTGGACATGTGTCACATGAGACAGTGGTATGACTGACACTGTGTGGGATTCCCAGTGACAAGTCAATGATGGGCAACTGTTCATAGCTGTGGTCACTCGTCTACTACACATTGTACTGTTGCCATGCAGTATATATGCATGTGTTGCGCTCTCTCTGCAAATGTATACCATCTGTTGTGTTGGGTTGCTGGTGATATCTATGCATACTGTCGTAGGTAATCCTGTATGCTATTGTCTATCACTAAGCCATACATGGGTTTAAAATGTAACACCATAGGCTGACTGGGTTGGTAGGTACCAGCAGATCCTCCTGTCCCACTGCAGCTGACCATGGCACCGGGCACTAGCACATCTGCAGCCCAGCCATTAACATCAATGTCTGTTGGCTCTGCACTGAGGATGGAGCATGTCTCCGTTGGGAGCAGGACCAGACAGGTACATATCTGCTGTTGTGCGGTCCCAGACATGTTGCGTAGGTGGCTCCCTAAGGGGTTATGAAGCCAGATACGCCAGTTTAAGGGCAGAGTGTCACATTTATAGAGTGATGCTGCCCCTCCTGGACAGCCCCCAGCACTGCCTCCTTTGCAGCTGTGTAGGTGCAGTGGCAGTTGCCCATAGCTGGAGACCTCCGTCCCACTGTTCCCATGGGCTTTTGAATACCGAAGACCCATCCCCATCCAGGGTGTATCCCCCCACATGTGTCATATACTAACCCTGTATGCTGTCATTTCTGTGCTCCTACCTATCCTCCACGGCCATACCTACACTCCTTCCCCAACATCTGACCCTCACCTATGGACACATAAGGCCATTCGGCTCCTAGGACATCATCTGCCCTATACATAGCTGTCCATTACACACATGTGCCCACTGGACACATGAAACCCTTGTAATATGCATCATAACATACTACTGTTATCCTCACCACTGTCCCTCAGGCGCACAGTCCTGGTATGCACATCACTCCTACATGGTCCAGGTACACGTGAGGAGGATGACCCCATTGTACACAAAACACTACCAGTCCCTCTATGGTTACCCCATTTACCTTTATCATGATGATGATGTTGCACACAACACATTGCAGGAGTACTGTTCACACACAATGATTGGACAGGTACTGTTGTGTTAATGTACATTACATGCACAGAGTGATGTATATGGCCAATGTACAACTATTTGCGTGTATGACTGACACATGTCTGTCTGAGGGAGTCTTGTGATCACATAGAGCAACACCACTACATAATACAGGCATCGCTGGTGTTTCCTGTTTCATTCATTTGTAATGCTTTGTTGCCACATGGTATGTCCCTGATACATCTCTATATATGTATGTACCTATATGCTGGACATAAACACTCACATGTACATCTACATGATGGGATACATTCCTATACTGTTGAATGACTGTGCTGTATGATATCCTCTGGTTACAGCCTCTTATGCTTGATTAGCCTCTACATTGCTTAACCAATGCAGTACTCGCATACGGGTAGCCAAACACGCTTACACCCGTTCGATCCCGCACTTGCTAATGCACCGGCATTGGTGCTTGCATCTGTCACTCACACCCCTGGGTGTGAGCGAGGACCACAATATTACCTTGTGATGCCTATTACATCGTACTACATGACTCCAGTATTGGGATTGGCCACCCATTAGGTGACGGCATCGCGTTCGACTGTACGGAATCAGCGGCCTGTCCAGTGACACAATCATATTTGTGTGTACCTCATACAATGTACTCTCACCTTGTGATGCCTATTACATCGGAATACATGAATACAGTATCAGAAATGGCTGCCTATTAGGTGACGGCATGGCGTTTGACTGTACGGAATCAGCGGCCTGTCCGGAGAATCATTCATATTCGTGTGTTCCTCTTAGGCATACCTTGTGATGCCTATCACATTGGACTACATGACTACAGTCATAGCCAGCCTTAGGCATAGGCCAACTAAGCAGCCGCCTAAGGTGCTGCTTTAGTGGGGGCATGTTACCAGTATTTATTTGGTGTAGGTAGACCAGGATGGGGCCACTGGGTGGTGTGGTGGGGGGTGCCATTGTGCCCTCTGCCTAGGACATCAGTTGACCTAAGGCCACTCCTGACTACAGTATTGGGAATGGCTGCCCACTAGGTGACCGCATGGCGTTCAACTGTATGGAATCAGCGGCCTGTCTGGTGAATCATTCATAATTGTGTGTTCCTCTTACAATCTGCTCCCGCCTTGTAATGCCTATCACATTGGACTACATGACTACAGTATCGGGAATGGCTGCCCATTAGGCGACGGCATGGCTTTCGACTGTACGGAATCAGCGGCTTGTCCAGTGAATTAATCATATTTGTGTGTTCTGCATATACTCTGCTCCCATCTGGCTGATACATGAGAACCGAGACCCTGCATTACAAATGAGTAGTTGGGTTGTGGTAGCCACATCCATCGGATGGGTCATGCTACCGCATACCTATTATAGGTTTGCCACCTTCTCAATTGGTCAAGTCAAGACTTTAGGGTTACCACCTGTCCCACTTTGCAAGGGACAGTGCGAAAATAATCAAGACATAGCACATGTCCAGATTACAGGACATTATTATATTCTATGTTTCATTAATAATTGCATACAACAGTTATTTTATATATGACACTTCTATATGTTATGTGAAGTAGCATAAGCAATTCAAATGCAACTAGATTAAGCTTTTATTTGTGCAAATAAGTGTAATCCTGTACTATGCATGGCTGTAGGTATGTTTAGTCCTGGAATGTCTGACATTTCTACAGAACATGTCCAACTCTGGCCATTTGGAAAGGTGGCAACCCTATAGGACCTGTATGTAGAGATGTCAGACTTTGCAGGGCAACATACCCACAGCCAGTAGAAAGGGGTGTACTTCACTGTTTCGCCTAAATAAAAGGTTACTCGTGTAGCATTATAGTTTCTTACACTGTTATCTATAACATTTAGCTGTTTTAGAGGAACATAATTGTTTTATGCTACTGCTACAGACAATATAGGTAGTCTTTGCCCTAAATCACAGGACATTTGCCTTGATTACAGTTATTATGCAGGACACAACTGCCCACAGGGGATTGTCCCTCACAAAGGTGGACAGGTGATAACCCCAAACCTATTATTCTATCAATTCTACTATTCTAAGGTAGTCGGCGGAACATGCACTTTCTCTATCAGACCTCTCATACGAATGGGGAAGAATAAACACTGAATCAGGGACACTGCATAATGACTTCAGGGACACATTTAGAAGGCTGGTGCTATTAACCTGACAAATTGACAGACACAGAGCACATATATATTCACACACATTGTCTGAGGCGCATGCAGTTTATTACTCTTACATGTTGTCATTATTCATTACGGGTATTCCTCCACCTTTCCTCCTAATATCACGAGTTCTAGGATGGTTTAGTTGGGACTGTGTTAAGATTCTGATTCGTAATCATGGACGTCCCTGGTAATCGGGGCAGTTCAATGATATGGTCCCTATGTATTCCCCCAGTGGTTTACGGGCTGTCCAGTAGATGTGCTCTTACAGTTTGGGAGGTATGGGCATCTGCTATACCCACATCGGAATATTACTTACACCCATGGGGCAGTCCTAATACATGTCTGCCAGCCAACACCTGCACCCCTAGCCCCATAATCGCATACCCATAGTTCCCCCACCTGCCACTACTCTACAGCACTCATCCTTACTGTGGACAAAGGTGGATGCAGGTGGGATATGAACACACCCCTACACACTGCCCACTCTCCCCGTGTCGGGACACATGTCGTATGTTGTGTCAATCCATGCGTTATCAGGCTTGCACAACCTACTGGTCCGTGTACAGCTACATCCTGGTTGTAACTGTGTTACTCCCACTGGCTGAAGACACCAAATTTTTGGTGTCCCGTAAGGGACGTCGCTGTACATGTTTAAAGTGTAGACCTTGTAGATCTCTCCCACTGGTAGTTTCCTGCCAGTGGTCTGGGAAGCAGTGTTGTATTTACCTTTATTGCATGTCTGTATGTCTCACCGGCCTAGCTGGGGGGGGTGGTGGTAAGTAGACATTAGTTGTGTGGACCTCCCACCAACATATGCCCGGTCTAAAGATATTACCCGTAACTGCTGTAACATAACCTAGGTATATACATGTGTATATTTACTGTAACATATATATATATCTATTTACATTAATATATACAGACATATCTGCATATGTATTCATACATGTATATTTATATCTTGCTGTTTTATACACATATATATATATATATATATATATATATATATATATATATATATATATATATATATATACATATTTTGTGTCTTACGGCTTTTCCCGGTTAAGGGTCGCCACAGCGGAACTCCAGTCTGCTAATGATTGGCAGTAGAGTTTTACGTGCTGTCTTGCCGGGCCTAATGCACAACCTTCAATGAAGTAATGCCCATTCACGCATGTCGCCACTCAGAAGATGCCCTAACTGAGAATTGAACGGGGGACGTATAATTGTGAGGTGACAACGCTACTGCAGCACCACCATATATATATATATATATATATATATATATATATATATATATATATATATATATATATATATATATATATATATATATATATCTATATATATATATATATATATATATATATATATATATCTGATTATATATATGTACATCTGTGTGTCAATACATTCCCCGCTCATACACATTTACACATGCGTAATGGTATTTATAAGCTTCACCAGCATACTAGTGCCTTATTCATTATAACACCGGCACACTCCAGTTATCTTATTATCGGTATGTAGCACGTTATACAGAAGACAGATGTCGCTATATGTTCATGTACAGATTACCGATGGTAACTGGAATGTGATAGTGTGATTCAACCCGTCCCACTTCTGCACAGCGTATTATTCCATGTACTGTCGATGTTTGTATGGGCACATTCTTATTATTTATGTCAACAAATGGAATGCATGTGTTACAGAATTTGTACGTCAACATATATTGTTGTCTGCATGTGAGTATGCATATATACCTATTACGATCTAGCTGACCTCCACGGGGCGGTCCATTAGACCCGGCCCATCCAACCCTGGCACGCCTGGATCCATAATTGCATACCCATAGGTCCTCCACCCCACCCGTGTTATAGTTACATGCGTAACATCCATTATCCATTTGTATCGCAGCCATGACACATCTTTACACATTTCCCTCTCCAGAGCTTTTGGGGCCCTACACACATTCTGTCCCACCTCGTGTATTTACAGGGTCTCCCGCCATGTATATTTGCACATACGTGCCTTTACTGGGGTTATGGAATACAGCCATTTGCACTTTCCAATTTTTGGAGGCCCCAGCATGGGACTACATTCCGTCTAAGTGTAAAGTAGACCTAGCATTTCAACTATGTTACTCCCACTAGTAATACCCTGCCTGTGGTGTGAGTAGCGGTGCTCTGCTCACTCCTGGGCAGCTTTTTATGACATACTCTGAAAGCACTTTATAATACCAACATTGCTCTTGATTCCCTTCACATCCCTTGTGTATGCTTTACTGTTACAACGTCCATTCTTTATATATATATATATATATATATATATATATATATATATATATATATATATATATATATATATATATATATATATATATATATATATATATATTTCTCATGTATGTAGATATATATCTATACACACATATGTGTGTGTGTGTGTGTGTGTGTGTGTGTGTGTGTGTGTGTGTGTGTGTGTGTGTGTGTGTGTGTGTGTGTGTGTGTGTTTGTGTATGCATAGTATATATATATATCTGTATAGATCATATATATATATATATATATATATATGTGTGTGTGTGTGTGTGTGTGTGTGTGTGTGTGTGTGTGTATTTGTGGCTTATACATTATGACAGTACCATTTTGATTGAAAGGATCTGGTTAATAGTCCCATGTGATACACATGTTCACCTTTACATGTTTAAATGTCAGCTTTACAGCAGAGCAACATTCA
Organism: Protopterus annectens; assembly: GCF_019279795.1. Classification (NCBI taxonomy): domain Eukaryota; kingdom Metazoa; phylum Chordata; order Ceratodontiformes; family Protopteridae; genus Protopterus; species Protopterus annectens. Next base: position 1,781,079,298 of record NC_056733.1, on the reverse strand, counting down.
TTCCACAAGGAAAATGATATGTGCTATTGTCGACCTTGAACCGTGAATGCCTTTTCGTTAGGCGGATGCTCTACCACTACACTATTGGTGTTCTGCCTCATTTATATGTATACCCATGGTGCATAGTTACCCGAACACATGCCTCATCACTTCACTTACACAGCAGGCATCCATTTACCTGCTGGGAAAAATGCACTACTACACATGTGCCATTCCCTATTCCCTACTGCTCTAGACTCGTGTCGCATATTGACTCACTCTGAGGATATTCAGACCTCTACAGCTTATAGTCCTGGCACATATGTGTGTTCAATTGTCAGGGTGTTCATATGGTCTTCCGGGTTTAGGCTTGTCTGACTGGGGACCAGGACTGCCCTGTACCTAGTTGAAAGTCAGACTTAGCAAGTAGAGATCGTTCTTTCCACTTTTAGCGTCCTACCTGTGGTTGGGGATGCAGAGGTCTGCTCACCTATGGCCGTCCTGATATATAACAGCACTAACTATTATGGGGATTTCCTATATTGTGACCATGCTCATTCTTCATATATTTATATATGTGTGTGTGTATATATCAGTCTGTACATACACATGCATATACACCTAAATGGTCATTTACATTTCCCATACCATTGAATCACCGCCACCTACTGTCGCGCATACATGCTTGCATACCTGCTTACGTCTCAGGTTGCCACCTTTTCATATGGCCAAAGCGGGGCATTTTCAGGACACGCATGAGATTTTACAGGCTGACACATACCCACGGTCAGTACAAAGGTTAGAACTTTACTTATTTGCCTACATGAACGCTTATTCTTGTAGCGGTTTGTTAGCTTCATCTGTCTCTTGTAACTTTGAGTACTTTACATAAATAACTGTTTTATGCAATTGTTACATGAAATATGGGACATATTTCCTACAACCACAGGACATTTGCCATTGTATTATATTTGATCTGGACACAACCGCCCAAAAAGGGACTGTCCCTCACAAGGTTGGGCAGGTGGTAACCCTACTTATGTCTGCTTTACAGCGCCTTAAGCACCCTATATCCCACTGCCACTATGCGAATGTGTAAGGTATATATTCCCAATAATGCACATGGGGAGACATGCATCACGGTCAGCTGTTTAATCCCTTGCAAGATGGGGCAGGTGGTAACCCTACTTATGTCTGCTTTAAAGCACCTTAAGCACCCTATATCCGACTGCCACTATGCAAATGTGTAAGGTATATATACCTGATAATGCATGTGGGGAGATGTGCATCACGGTCAGGTGTTTAATCCTGGGTCGTGGGTTCTGCAGGACCGGCTAGAGGCTGAGCAGTCTTGTGGACAACTACTGCTCTTACAACTTATGTCCAGATGTATACAGGACTAGACATCGTGTCGTGACACCAAGTCTAAAGTTTAGAACAGATACATATCCCATGAGGGATATCCAAAAATTGTGGGGACTGATGACCATCTTTGCTTTACGGCTGTAAGGTAGGGTTATACATGCAAGGAATACATAGTTTGCAATCCTGAGACTGCCTAGTGTGAGACTGCCTACTAGATATGGGTAGGGGTCAGTATGTGCAAATATGGCTGCGCCTATCTAGCAGCCTGAGTATGGCTGGTTTTGGTGGGCGTTCATGAAGGGGGGGGTGGTGTGCTGTGAAGGGGATGATGGGTATTCAATTATGTATCCAGGTGTGTTGGGGGTAGATGGCTCAGTTCAGGCCAGATCATTATGTGGGTATGTGCCGGTAACGTTTCTGTACATGTGTATTGCACATTTTAATGTTCACATGTTTGTGGGATTGTATTGCAAATGTGTATATTTGTTTTTTGGTTATCTTCCTGGTTCACCCACTGCTCCGTCGTAGACCTCCAATTCACCTATTGTGCATCCAACCCAGTCTCCCATTGGTGAATTATTACATTACCCGTCATCCCCCACCCCCATATTCCACAAACAACATTCATCCCTTCTCTAGTTGATGGCCCATGGCACAGTCAACAGAACACATTGCATACACTACATATCTCTGGGACCAATATGGTTGTGAGGTCTACATTAACATTTCAGATCATCCACATGCTGTACTTCACGCACATAGGTACTCACAAATACTTATCTTTCATGACATGGTAGGTAAACCCGGGTAATACCAGTTCATCTATGGGCCGTCCTGATAAGGATGACTTGGACCATGAATGGGAAGATATTGGGCGAATGCTCTGACCATTGGTAGGATTGCCACCTTTTCATATTAACTGGATGGGACATTTTTGTGGCACACATCTGAGTTTACAGGCCAACACATACCCATGGTCATTACAAAGGATAGTATAAAGGATAGTACTTTAGTTGCATGCCTACATATAAGCTTTTATTGTTGTAGTGGTGTAGTTGCTTTTTCTGTTTCATTTACTTGCTTATTCTGTTTCTTGTAACATATAGGTATTTTATATACGGACAGACGTACTGTATGGGACTATTACATAACATATGGGGCATAATTATGTCCTACTATCCCAGGACATTTTACATTTATTATGATTTTGGTATGGACACATCTACCTAGAGGAGGACTGTCCCTCAAAATGTAGGACAGGTAGTAACCCAAACCATTGGGCTAGGCTTGGCAATTGGCGGCGCGCTAACACGATGCGTTTTACTTCCACTTGGTATAACTAGCAACACTACAATGGAATATGGGCACAGGGTTTTAAATATCTTTGTTCAAGGTACAGGGACTCAATATTCATCTATGTGCCTTTGAGTTTACTTCTTATTGTAGTGTTCGCAATGATGTCTTGTATGCTTTGCATACATTTCGGTATCCACTGACACTGACAGGAGTGATTACTATTAGAGGCAGGCTGCACTAGTCAGCATTTTAGGTTGCGCGTATGCAGCCGACATGTTCATGCCTCCGTGCAGCGCTTGGACATGCCCCCTGCACTCGTACATGTTTCCTATGCACGTGGCCGTTACGGCAGCATGCCTTCATTAATATGCATTTGGTGCTGCTGCGCCATCTCTACGCAGCACGGTTGGTGCAAGGCTAATGCCATCCTTGCACTGAACTTCATGAATTCCAGGGAATGTCTCATGCTGTTTTCAATAGGATTTACAGGATAAGGACAAAGTACACAGATAATCACAATCTGGGACTGATCCTTAACAGTAGAGCATTAGACCATGGTGGACGCTGTGCTCACCTTACTGTTACAGTGTATTACAGGCTTGTTATCCTAGCAGAAGTGTCTTTGTTAATTTGTTAACTGGTTAGATGGCTGGACAAAGAGCTGTGACCCAGACCATAGCAAAAGTTGAGTTGCAAAGATAAGAACATTTATGTAAAGCTATACAATCATATATTAAGATGTATTTGAAATATACATACTATGCACTGCAAGCATGCAGTGAGTTGTATTGGGGGTAAGGCATTACATAACAGAGAGTAAAGGATGATATTTTACAAGTATAAGGAATAGTGGAAGAACAGCTGATGGGATATAGAGGTAGGAGCCAGAGAATGATCAGCTGCTCTAAGGGAGAATAAGATACAGGAATCAGAAAGGATTCTTCCCATTGTTATTTCTGGAGTGTGGATAGCACTATTGTAGGTGGATCTCTGACATAGGTCTTCAATAGATCACACTGGCCATTTCAGAAATTCCTGATGACTGTATGTCCAGATAAGACAATCTTGTTAGTATTCTTGTAAAAGTGCGGCTAAGACAATCTTGTTAGCATAAATAAAAATTGACAGAGAGCTTCAAGGAGAGAACTTGAGGGAGAGGTGGAATGCTTTCCTGGAGGACAGCAAACTTCAAGACAGTAACTAACATTAATTTGGCAGCCAAAATGAGCAGCATTTCAAACATGAGCCAGTTTTATGAATATAATACAAGATGGTCTACCAGAAAGTAATAATGGAGGAAGGGGCACAAACTACAGATTGTAGGGACCAGCTATTTCCTGAGTCTGTACAGGTTCTTCTTTATGGAGAGTGTCACATGGAATAGTCCATTAGGGTGAGTGGTGAAGAGGGGAACCACAGAGGCCTTCAAGGAGACATGGGACGGCTTAATAATGGTGAAGGGAAGAGGCAGAAGTACTGAAGTTAGAATGCTAAATGCACTTAAAGGAGGAAAAAAGAGGCTTGTTGTCACCTTCTACCATCAAGTAGGTATAATGTAAGTAAGTGTTTTTAAAAACTGGTGATACATGGATTAAAATGAATTTGATATGAGTCTGTATGAGGTCACTGATTCTTGACAACATATAAAGGAACAGTATGGTGACTAGGATATAGGGTTAGGTAGTTATGCAATAAAACAGGAAGTGTTAGGAGTTACTACATATAGCATGTAAATTATACTTCCCTTTTTAAGTGATGCATCAGCTCTTTAAAAGGTTTTTAGAACTTGAAAATACTCATCATGAAACTAATTGATAGTGACATAGGGAACCTCCAAACACTGGACTCATCTCAGTTTGGATTTTTCAAGAGCAGGTCATGCTTACACAGCCTGGTGGACTTTTCACCAAAGCTTTTTACCTGATCCTCTATTAGATATAGTAGTAAAACTAAGTAAATTGGGACTAAACTCCTATGTCACCCACTGGCTCACAGATAGGAAGCAGGAGATCAAAACAGGGAAGTTACCTCCACAAAGGAACAGTCAACAGTGGAGAGCCATGGAGTTCAGTGCTGGGGCCTCTCCTGCTTGGCATCTATTTATCTGAAGTAAAAGCCAATATCAAAGGGCTATGGCTAACTAAGCTTGCAGATGACTGCAAGCTAGAAGTGGTCATTATACCCCCAAATGACTTAGACATCTTGCAGGAAGGTGTGTCCCTAACAACTAACTGGTTCCAGAATCATGAACTGAAACTAAACCCCCAAAATGGATTATCATATCATTAGAGAAGTCTTCTTCCTTAATGATATGATAATGCATTTCTGGCATTTGTTTCCCCAATTTGATTCTCAGCTGGGGGGGCCTTCTGTGTGGAGTCTGGATGTCTTCCCTGTGTTCACTTGGGTTTCCTCTGGGTGCTCTGGATTCCTCCCACATTCCAAATACATGCAGTAGATGAATTGGACACACAAAATTGGCCATAGGTGTGAGTGTGCATGTGAGTGTATGGTGTGTAAGAACTACAGTAGCAGGGCTAGCCACCCTGAGGTGTAAACTTTGGTTCTAGATGATTATCACTGTTGAAGTGATAGCCTGACTCCATGTGCAAAAATGGTAAAAGTGGTTATGGATGGATGGATCATTTGGGAAGTTGTCTACACTGGAGAACTATCACAATAAAAATAAGCCCTAGGAGTTGACCGAGATGTACATGATTTGGAAACTTATGTGAAAAGTGACCTAAATTTCCTCTAACATGTATCCATTGTCATAAAAAAGGCCTTCAATATTGTGTTGTTTATAAAGAAAGGGATTGTGTCTAGATCCAGATGTGTCATTGTACCTATTTACTCAGGTTTCACTAGGCCATTCATTGAGCATAATGCCCTCTTTGGCGTGTATGTGTCCAGAGATATGCAACAACTGGAATGCCCACAGAGATACTTTACTAAAAGTATACAAGGCCTTAACAATGTTTCCTACATGGACTGATTCAAAGCCCTGTTACCTTACTCGGTATCCAATAGGCTGCTAAGAGGTGGCATCTGTCTGTCATACAAGGTATCCTCTGAACCAATACTGATGGGCCTATTGCACATCAGCAAGTAAAATGGCATCAGAAGTACTTGCTCTAGGGATGTAAACCTCTTCTGTAACATTGACAGGATGGATTTGTGGGACAGGAATATCTTGCAGAGGATATCACAGCTCTGGAACAGACTCCCCATCCACATTAAACAAAGTTCTTCCCTATCCATATTCAAGTACAGCTTGGAAATATGAATGGACAATAGAAAATTTACCTCAGGTTTGCCTCCTGTACTACTAATGGGCAAAGGCAGCTCCTAAATGCTTTATCCTATGTATGGGTCTCTACAGATTATCTATGGAACTCTATCTATGGATTCTCTCTAGAGGCAATATATAATTATTGGCCATAGGATGGGTAAGTCCAATCTAACACCAAAGGGTATAGGTTAATTCAAGCACCAAAAGGGACATTGGACTGGCTTAAAATGGCCCACAAGGGTAGCTATCCTAGTACTTATCTATGAGCTTATGAACCTATAGCTGATTCGTAGTTGACTGCTTAGTGAATTGCATATACATGGGTACTGATTATAAAGAGATCTTTTCACTATTACGTTTGTGATTTGTTGATAGTAGACAGTATCATTTTCTTCAGATCTCATGGAGTATTGAATATGGATAAAAAAAGAGTTTTTGAAGAAATGAGGGAGAAGAGGTGGCAATGGTCAGAAAGCAGTGCTTATATATAACAGTGTACTGATGCCATGTGCCTTAGTTTTTGACAGGGATTTGGCTAGATTTAAGGAATTTCATTGATGGTTACAATTTTCTGATAGTGATATTATCTGACAATTTTTAAGAAAGTTAACGGCTGCCTGATATCATGAAATTTAATAGTTGCATTAATGAAGTATTTTGTCAAAACTTCCATACTGTTTGAGCATATGTGCTGTTCATACCTGAACAGTCTGTGTGGTGTGACATATACCAATTCTACAGAGAATTCCACATTCCATTACATGTGTCTGATGACAGAAGGAGGTAATTAGTCTAGTTATTCTGCTTAGCATTCGATATTCACTTTCTCGTCCCATGCCATGCAGTTCTAAATACCTATGTGGATGTCTACTCCACTACCTTTGTGGTTGGCCATTTCATGGGTCTACAACCCTTCACCCCACATGAAGAAGTACTTCCACAGATCCTTTGATTAGCTGGCCCCTACAATCTTTAGCTTGAATCCCTAACTCCTAACCATCTCTTTTGTTATGGAGATCTACTTATCATTTCCATAACATTATCTTGTGTGTCCACACTTTGTTTTCATGTTGGCCTTGGTTTCTAGTGAAAAGTCCAAGATGTCTTCATCTGAAGTCACACTCTTTCCTTAAATTGCATCAGGCAATTTCTTGCCCCAACAGTTAAGATGTATAGTTATTTCAATATATCAAGCATACACTTTGCATGATACTTTATCATTCCAAAATATCTCATAATGAAAGTTTGTTTCTGCCTCAGTTTTTCCACTGTCACAACAATGACAGATGTTTCAGACCTCTCACACTGTACTTGCTCTTGTTGAATTTAAAATTATGCTATCTCACTTTGGTCAGCAACTGTAGTGATAAATCACTTTTCATGATAAATCTGTGTTTGAGCTGAGACAATCCAGTCATTAGTTATAACTAAAATACCTTCCAAGCCTTCAGTTACTTGAGCAACTGCACTTTGAAATACTTATGGTACTGATGTGATTTTAAATGGAAGTCTCAAGAGTCAATAGGCCCCTACATGCTTCAGTTTGAATGCCTAACTCCTAAGCCTCTCTTATGTTATGGAGATCACCTCATCATTTCTATAACATGATCTTATGTGTCCACACCTTGTTTTCATGCTGGTCTTGCTTTCTAGTGAAAAGTGAGTGAAAGATCCAAGATCTCTTCATCTCAAGTCATACTCTTTCCTTAAATTGCATCAGGCAATTTCTTGCTCCAACAGTTAAGATGTATAGGTATTCCAATATACCAAGCATACACTTTACGTGATACTTTATCATTCCAAAATATCTCATAATGAACGTTTGTTTCTGCCTCATTTCTTCCACTGTTATAATATGACAGATGTTTTAGACCTCTCACTCTATACTTGCTCTTGTTGAATTTAAAATTGTGCTAGCACAGTTATGTCAGCAACTGTAGCAAAAAGTCACTTTCCACGATCCACCTGTGATTGAGCTGACACAAACCACTCATTAGTCATAACTAAAATACCTTTGAAGCCTTCATTTACTTGTGTAACTGCACTTTGAAATACTTCTGGTACTGGTGTGATTTCAAATGAAAGTCTCAAGAGTCAATATCCTCCAAAAGGGAAATTAAACATATAAAGCTCTTTGTTTAGCTGTGTCTTCCAGAAACTCTGTTTTCCATCAAATACTGAAATGAACTTTACAACTTCCTTAGCTGACGCAACTTCCTCGACATTAAATAATGGGTATCTCTTTAATATCAGCCACTTTATTGAGATATTACAGACCAGTACAGGTGTAAATTTCATCCTCTTTACAGCAGTTATTCTATTCATAATGCCTGTTGGCTTACTCTGCTTTTCAGTGACACCTAAACTTTCCATTTGCTTTAATTCCTGCTTAACTCTACTCATGAGAGCTATTGATATATTTCTTAGTGCATATATTGCTGGCATAGCATCTGAATGTATAGGGATATTACTATCTTCTGGTAAGGCAATCAAGCCTCTAAATGAATGATCTGTAACTTACAAGATATCATTACTATGGCTCTGCGTAGTTGTCATGATGGATGTATGGCTATTCAGCAATTTATGTACACATTTATGTGCTTATCTACTATTAATATTTTTATCAAACTCAATGTCTCACAAGTTAACAACACAAATTATTATATGAATTACCTTATCAATCTAGTGCTACTATCTGAAAGAAACTCTTACACTTTTTCTATACTCCCTAACCAACACCTTTTATGACTGACTTTACCTGGTGTCCTGAGTAAATTATTAATGCTCATGCCACATTTCTTTCAGTGCATTTAAGCACCGATTCTTTAAAGTATATTCTAACAAAATGTTGCTCTACATCAATGTCTAGTTTAAATTCAAAATTCATCCTGAGCTCATAAATCCTGAGCTACTGTTGCCATTCAGACAGTTTAACTTGTCACAGTATCTATTTATGCTCTGATTCCACATAAAAAAACTTGTTCCATTTTTAATAATGACAATAAACATCTTGTTTATTGTAAGCTTCATAAAAAGAATATTCCTTTGAGCATTACTTTTTTTCTTTCACACACCTTTGTGAAAAGTAAAAATACTCTTCCCACAACAGCTTGTGCAAAGTTAATTAAATGCTGGATACTTCTTCCTCTGATGCATATCACAACATTGTTCATAAGGCTTGAATTTCTGCTGTGATCATACTTCGTGTGCACCTCACAACTCTGTTTTTCATTAGATTATTTTATTGCACTTTTTAACTACAGGCTTTATTTTTATTGCATTATTTGACTCACATTTTGTCATATACATTTAGTTCCTGTGTATTTGTAAAATTGTTTTCTACGCAAGCTTTCACAACTTTGGATAAGGTCAAGTTCACTTCTGTTAAAGTCTCACTGGTTTGAAAAAAGACAGAATAGTAAGAATAATATAAGGAATCATCAATAAATCATGCAACTTAAAAATGTCACAAATTTTGGATAATATATAGTTTTTATTGAGCTCTGGTTTCAGGTAAAGGACAAAGAAGTAATTAATGGATTTTTTAGGCTCTAACTAGTTCTCAAAATTCTCTCTTTTTCCTATGAATTTTTCTTTTTCATTTATTACATAAGTTCAAGGCTTCTGACACAAAACATGGCACACTGTATATTTTGTCTTTGTGACTATTTTGATGGAAATGAGGAAAGATTTAATTTCTGGATCCTTAAAATCACATTTTATGCTAAATTGCCTTATGGGTGAATACATTCCTGGTGATTACAGATGGATATTCTTTTCTTTGAAAGAACAAAATACACTAAAGACTGTTTATGTGTTATGTGATTGGAAGATACAATGATGACAAATTTTAGAAAGTAAAACTGCACATTAGATTTCTGCACTACAAATAACTGAAAAATTAATAAATATTTTTACTTACGTAACATTTCTAATATCTTTTGATACACTCAGTAAGGACTAAGACAGTTTGTATGTTTTTCCTTCCTCCCTGTTGACTTTAATATAATTGCAAAGTGATACTAGAGATGATTATGTAGCATGCTCAATCAGCATAATTACTGCCCAAATTTATTTATTTATTTCAGTTTGATGATCAGGGAAGTCCACTGGGCCTAAAAAGAGCCTGTTTTCAGTGGAGGCCTGGGGAGAAAAGCTCCAGTTACAATGACAACCATATTAGCATATACACATACAAAGCAAAGAAGTCATGCAGCTTTAGGCAACATTCTACATTCTACAATAATAATAAAATCTAGCAACTGTACAGTCTAAGAGTCATTAACAGTGAATTACAACTGAAATGTTACATTACACAATAATAGTAGTAAAAATCTATCAGCAGAACAGTCTAAGGGTAATTAACAGTGAATTACAATTGAGGATGAGAAATTGTTGGAAATAAACTATTAGCAAAATTTAGAGGCAAAGGATGAGTTGAAAGTTAAATGATTTAAGGTCAAAGATGACTCACAGAGTTAGAAGGTGGGCTTTGATATAAGAGGGCCTATGTGGGGAAGGAATAAGGGCATTCCCACTTTGAAGATAGGTAGGCATGGAGGAAGGATTTAAAGTTAGAGTGGTTATGAGTATTTCTAAGGGAGGGAGGAAGAGAGTTCCATAGTTTAGCTAAGGAGCAGGATAGCAGAGAGTGTCCAGATGGCCATAAAGGTTTGTAAATTTTGAGCAAGTACTGATTTTCTGACCTAAGTAAGGAATTAGGAATATGGGGGGTTAAGGAGATGGAGAGAGAGGAACAGGAGGATGGGTTAAATATGAGCTTACAGGCAGTGGTGAGTTAAGGAAGTTCAGATAGTTAGGAAGCGCGAGCCATTGCAGTGAGTGGAGAGAGATGCAGTGATGGTATCAGTTCCTAGGGTTGGTGGAAAATGTGCAGATTCTATTGTAGCAGGTTTCTAATTTAGTTTGAAGGCCAAGCTGAAGATTCAAGAACAGAGGAGTGCCATACATTAGGGAAGGGAGAAGGTATGTGGAGGCAAGGGTCCTACTGATGGAGGGGGTGAGATAACCGTTATGCCTATATAGGAGTCCTAATTTTAGGTGTTTTTTTAATGTTAGTTTGGATGTGGATATCGAATTTTAGATGTTTGTCAATAATGATACTGGGCAGTTTGGAATCAGGGGCAATTTCAATGGGGGTGATATTCTAGATTATGAACTTGAAGGATCTTGAAGGAGTTTTTATCAATGGGGAGTAGTTAGGTGGGGAAAAATCATCTGAATGTATAGGGATATTACTATCTTCTGGTAAGGCAATCAAGCTTCTAAATGAATGATCTGTAACTTACAAGATATCATTACTATGGCTCTGCATAGTTGTCATGATGGCTGTATGGCTATTCAACAATTTATGTGCACATTTATTATGTGCTTATCTACTATTAATATTTTCATCAAACTCAATAATGTCTCACAAGCTAACAACACAAATTATTATATGAATTACCTTATCAATCTAGTGCTACTATCTGAAAGAAACTCTTACACTTTCTCTATACTCCCTAACCAACACCTTTTATGACTGACTTTACCTGGTGTCCTGAGTAAATTATTAATGCTCATGCCAAATTTCTTTCAGTGCATTTAAGCACCAATTCTTTAAAGTATATTCTAACAAAATGTTGCTCTACATCAATGTCTAGTTTAAATTCAAAATTCATCCTGAGCTCATAAATCCTGAGCTACTGTTGCCATTCAGACAGTTTAACTTGTCACACTACCTATTTATGCTCTGATTCCACATAAAAAACTTGTTCCATTTTTAATAATGACAATAAACATCTTGTTTATTGTTAGCTTCATAAAAAGAATATTCCTTTGAGCATTACTTTTTTTCTTTCACACACCTTTGTGAAAAGTAAAAATACTCTTCCCACAACAGCTTGTGCAAAGTTAATTAAATGCTGGATACTTCTTCCTCTGATGCATATCACAACATTGTTCATAAGGCTTGAATTTCTGCTGTGATCATACTTCTTGTGCACCTCACAACTCTGTTTTTCATTAGATTATTTTATTGCACTTTTTAACTACAGGCTTTATTTTTATTGTATTATTTGACTCACATTTTGTCATATACATTTAGTTCCTGTGTATTTGTAAAATTGTTTTCTACGCAAGCTTTCACAACTTTGGATAAGGTCAAGTTTACTTCTGTTAAAGTCTCACTGGTTTGAAAAAAGACAGAATAGTAAGAATAATATAAGGAATCATCAATAAATCATGCAACTTAAAAATGTCACAAATTTTGGATAATATATAGTTTTTATTGAGCTCTGGTTTCAGGTAAAGGACAAAGAAGTAATTAATGGATTTTTTAGGCTCTAACTAGTTCTCAAAGTTCTCTCTTTTTCCTATTAATTTTTCTTTTTCATTTATTACATAAGCTCAAGGCTTCTGACACAAAACATGGCACACTGTATATTTTGTCTTTGTGACTATTTTGATGGAAATGAGGAAAAATTTAATTTCTGGATCTTTAACATCACATTTTATGCTAAATTGCCTTATGGGTGAATACATTCCTGGTGATTACAGATGGATATTCTTTTCTTTGAAAGAACAAAATACACTAAAGACTGTTTATGTGTTATGTGATTGGAAGATACAATGATGACAGATTTTAGAAAGTAAAACTGCACATTAGATTTCTGCACTACAAATAACTGAAAAATTAATAAATATTTTTACTTACGTAGCATTTCTAATATCTTTTGATACACTCAGTAAGGACTAAGACAGTTTGTATGTTTTTCCTTCCTCCCTGTTGCCTTTAATATAACTGCAAAGTGATACTGGAGATGATTATGTAGCATGCTCAATCAGCATAATTACTGCCCAAATTTATTTATTTATTTCAGTTTGATGATCAGGGAAGTCCACTGGGCCTAAAAAGAGCCTGTTTTCAGTGGAGGCCTGGGGAGAAAAGCTCCAGTTACAATGACAAACATATTAGCATATACACATACAAAGCAAAGAAGTCATGCAGCTTTAGGCAACATTCTACATTCTACAATAATAATAAAATCTAGCAACTGCACAGTCTAAGAGTCATTAACAGTGAATTACAACTGAAATTTTACATTCCACAATAATAGTAGTAAAAATCTAGCAGCAGAACAGTCTAAGGGTAATTAACAGTGAATTACAATTGAGGATGAGAAATTGTTGGAAATAAACTATTAGCAAAATTTGGAGGCAAAGGATGAGTTGGAAGTTAAATGATTTAAGGTCAAAGATGATTCACAGAGTTAGAAGGTGGGCTTTGATATAGGAGGGCCTATGTGGGGAAGGAACAAGGGCATTCCCACTTTGAAGATAGATAGGCATGGAGGAAGGATTTAAAGTTAGAGTGGTTATGAGTATTTCTAAGGGAGGGAGGAAGAGAGTTCCATAGTTTAGCTAAGGAGCAGGATAGCAGAGAGTGTCCAGATGGCCATAAAGGTTTGTAAATTTTGAGCAAGTACTGATTTTCTGACCTAAGTGAGGAATTAGGAATATGGGGGGTTAAGGAGATGGAGAGAGAGGGACAGGAGGATGGGTTAAATATGAGCTTACAGGCAGTGGTGAGTTAAGGAAGTTCAGATAGTTAGGAAGCGCGAGCCATTGCAGTGAGTGGAGAGAGATGCAGTGATGGTATCAGTTCCTAGGGTTGGTGGCAAATGTGCAGATTCTATTGTAGCCGGTTTCTAATTTAGTTTGAAGGCCAAGCTGAAGATTCAAGAACAGAGGAGTGCCATACATTAGGGAAGGGAGAAGGTATGTGGAGGCAAGGGTCCTACTGATGAAGGGGGTGAGATAACCATTATGCCTATATAGGAGTCCTAATTTTAGGTGTTTTTTTAATGTTAGTTTGGATGTGGATATCAAATTTTAGATGTTCGTCAATAATGATACTGGGCAGTTTGGAATCAGGGGCAATTTCAATGGGGGTGATATTCTAGATTATGAACTTGAAGGATCTTGAAGGAGTTTTTATCAATGGGGAGTAGTTAGGTGGGGAAAAATCATTAATTTGGTTTTATTGGCATTAATGGCTAAGTGGTTGTTTTGCATCCAGGTTTCAGTATTTGAGAAAGCTGATTGGGTTATCTGCAGAAGGTCAGAAAGGGTGTCAGCTGAGCAGATGATTGTCAAGTGAGCTGCATACTAAATTAGTGTAGAATTGGAGATGGAGTGGTGAAAGTTGTTGATGAATATATTGAAAAGTAAGGGGCCAAAGACAGAACTTTGGGGTACCCCATTAGGGGAGTATAGAAAGGAAGAGGTGGAATGCTTCCATTTAACAGCTTGTTGTCTTTTTGAGAGGTAGTTGGTGAACCATGCTATGGTGGAAGGGGATCGATTGAGGGAGGAGAGTTGTGATAGGAATATAGGGTGGGAGATGGTGTCAAAGGCTTTGAAAAGGTCTAGGAACAGGGTTGATGTGATTTTGCCAGAGTCACGAGCATGGTTAATGGATTCAAGGAAGGATAGGAGTGCAGTGGTGGTACTGTGGCCAGGATGGGATCCAAGTTGTGTAGGGGTTAGAAGGTTGTTTTGTGTTAGATAAGGCATCAGTTGTGAGTGAATACATTTTTCCAGGAATTTTGAAAGTGGGGAAAGTATGGCAATAGGATGGAAATTAGTGGTGTCAGTGTTTTTACCACCTTTATGGAGTGGGATGATGAATGCTTGTCTCCAAAGTGAGGGAACATAAGATTCTTGGATGGACCTATTTATTATGATAGAGATAGGGAAGGCTATGCTGTTGACAGATAGTTTGAGGAAGGATGCAGGTAAATTATCTAGTGTGTTGGAGCATGGTTTCAGTCTGAGGAGGATTTTTTTTATTATGTGCGTTGCCACAGGACTGAGGCTGAAGGAAGGGGTATGTGTTTTGAGATCAGAGGGGAAGGTATGGGGAGGGTGGGAAGATATAACACTTTCCCTGCAATACAATGGAACAAACTAAACCTAAAACAAACCCAACCATGTGGGGGCTACACCCCCCGATGTGGGGGGCTGTGCCCCCCACCTCCTTAACTGAATACACCAACTCTGAGATCGCACTACAGTGGAGGAAAGGGCAACATTGTGTAGTTGGCTGACTACATCTTTTCCCTGTAAGTATTCACTGATTTGTGTAAATGGGTTTTGATGAATACTGGTTGATCATTAGGTGTTCAGTATTACAATGTTCTGACGTCATGATATAGACCTGGTTAATTCAGAGCTGGCAAATTTTGGAGTGGGAGTATTGTATTGGGTAACTTAGTAGGTGGAAGAGTAGATTATGGCTACACCACCTCTTTTTTGTTGGGCCTGATATTACAAATCATATAGTAGCCAGGAGGCAGGATTTCATTATCTCTCATGTGTGGTTTCAGCCATGTTTCTGAGATGGCAACTATGTCTGACTGGTTGTGGGTACACCAGGCATGTAGGTTAGGAATTAATTGTGCCAATGTAAATGCTCTTGGGGATGTGAGGGGATAATGGAGGGAGACAGGAGATAGAAGAGGGTTGGTGGGCTCGGGATTGGGGTGACTGTCATCAGAAAGATAAAGGGAGATATAATCTAGTATGAGGATTATAAAGTCTAATGTGGAAAGGGAGTTTGGGAGGATATAGGTAGAGTATTTGCTAGGGAGTGGAGGGTATGGTAAGTTAGAAGATGGTATGATAGGTAGTACTTTGTGTTTATATAAAAGGGGTATGTTTGATGGGTAGAGTTCATGGGAAATAGAGGAGAAGGAGGATGATGTAGTGGAAGGGTATAAGAGGCATAAGGGAGTTGGATAAGGTACATAAGGGTGTTAAGGAGTGCAATGGACAGTATTAAACTAAGGAAACGTGTTGGTGATGGACATTGAATTGATGGAGTTAATCACTTTAAGTTAGGTGTATGAGTGTGTGGGAGAGGTGGTGCATGATTGGATGAAAGATGAAGTGGGAGAAGTTAGTGACAAATAAATATGGAAGTAGTGGGGGTGTGTGGGAATTGAGGGCAGGGTAGGGGAGTAGAGTGAGCCTGATGGGCAAACGGAGCAGTCAGAGCCAATCTATGCTGAACTGCTGCAAAAACAATCAGTGGAGCCCTATGGGGTAAGTAACCAACAGCATAATTAAAAGAGCTTAACAGAGGTTATAATTAGAGGGATTTCAGATGCAAAGTAGTGGCTGGGTGGGAACAGGAGGATACGTAAGTAAAGTATGATTGAGTCCTTACAGTGAAATGGAACAGACAGAAATTAGGAGAAATACAAAAGTCAAAAGGAGCAGGCAGAAATTAGGAGAATTTAGACTAGGGAGATACTCTACTAAATAGACTTTTACCAAGGAAGGAGGAGTATAACTAACAATATGTGGAGGGATGAGTTAAAATAAGGTTATATGCAGCCTAATTTAAACACTATGGCAAGGGAACAGAGAAAAAAGGTAACGATAATTGGAAATCATGGGGTGGGGGTATAGTGCAGCTGTCAGTACCAATGCAGAGCTCAACCAAATCTTAACGCTATGGTGTTATATGTTACAGTACTTTCATCTTCTCATATCACAGACATCCAGTATGCAAGGACACTTTGACGTGAATTACATAATATCTGTTGTAATGCTATTTACAGATAGTGTATTTAAGTTCCTTTAATGTTAGCCATGGGCCATGCAGTACAAATTGCAAAATGTATTATACATTTTACTGCATGTTTCATACATTAGGACTGAATAATCCTTAACTCTTGCATACCTGCATCATCTAAAAGCTATATTTTCAAAAGCAGAATCATGCATATGGCAAATATTATGCAGAGTTTTTTACTTAGTGGTAACAATTATACAATATAACTGACTGTCACCTGAGATGTACATGTAATATATTGACTAAAGATTTTCATAAGTTAGCACCATACTGCTGCATCTTTTTATTTGTTTTTTTTTTTCTATTATTGTTATTATTAATATTATTGTAGTACATTTGTTAATGAAGTAAGTTTACTAGATGTATTTTTTCAGAGGCTTACCCAGGAACGTTGTCAGGTTAAGTGACTTTCTCACTCATACAGTTTGCACATGAAAACCAGAAGAATCAAGTCAAGCAGTCCACTGCTCCTTATTAATCCATAACTATTGCTGTCTTTATCACTGCTTTGACAGCACTAGTTACAGTGACGATTTGTATCCATAGTAACATTTCAATGTGTAAGTGTCAGTCACAGACATCCTCTTCTCTTCAGTTACCAGCTCCTAATGGGTCCTTCCATCAAGTACTTAGAGGAAAGAACATTTTTTAGAATGCAACTAGGACTATAGACAAAACAAAACAATTACAATATTTTGAGACTTAAGACAAGGATGAAAAATGTTGGCTTCTTTTTAAGTCTGTGAGTATTTCTTATACAATGCCTTAAAATGAAAGTAATACAAAATGATTCTGATTCAGAAATCAGCCTGAATCAATGCAATAAGAGTCTGTCACTGTGCCCACATAGAATGGTTCTTCATTCAGAATCATGTATAATTCATATAGCGTCTTACACTCTGACCTGCCACATGTCTCATACAGTACAATGAAGCAAATCCAAACCAGTACCTTTATACATTTAATTGTGAAAAATGCATATGCTTGTAAGAAGATTATGATTAGCAAAGAGCAGAACAGTGTAGACTCTGTGATGATATCCATGTTCAGATTTTATGAAATTTGTCCTAGTGGCTAACATTACTTATGCATGTCAGAAATTACCTGTGTAAAACAAATACTATCATGCTTTACCAGGGATTCATATTGTTAAAGCAGATTATGAATCATTCTGGGAATGTGCTTGCCATTTATTATGAATGAATTATATGGATCATGTCTGTGTATATACTTACTTGGGCAATGCAGTGACATAATAGCACACCAAGATGTTTCACTATCCTTTCTGAATTTCCATAGACCATGCAGATGAAGCCACACAGGCCTGCATAGTCTGCAGGTCATCTTTTAATCTTGCCCAAAATGTTTGAGTACATCCAGCCATGTGAAGGAACATTAGGTAGATAATCTATATATTGTCTGAAACTATAAAAACTTCAGTTAAAAAATTAGGATAACAGCCATAATGTCAACTTCTAAAATGCAGTATTTTGAAAAGGAATCTGTGGAGCTGATTAAAAGGTTGTGGTTAAATAGTTTAATATAATAATGTTCTACATCTGACCAGAATGGATTAGAATAGCACTACAAAGTGCACAGAATGTATCTGTGAAAGTTTTGAGTCTAAGCAGCAGAAGGATCTCTGGTAATATTTCATGAGGGACACTCCAGTTACAGTCACTGATGGCCAAAAACATTATGGATGAGTTGGATGCATTCATATTAGTATGATCACAAAGACTGCGTTTTGAAGTCAGTGCCATTTTTGAATTATACATTGTGGTAAAATGATATTCTTGGATTTGCATTTATCAACAACTCTGATGCACTCTGGATAATTCTACATGAAAAGATTCACAATACCTCTGGGTACTGATAATGTCCAAATCCATTTTTAGATAAATCACTACTTTTTCCTTAAGCAGTTCAGCAATACACCTTGCAACATATTGATGTATCTATTGGTATATCAATATATAAATCCATCTGTCTATCTATCTATCTATCTATCTATCTATCTATCTATCTATCTATCTATCTGTCTATTGTTCATATTATCACAGTTTTTCTTTCTGTATCTCTTTGACTATCAGTCTATATCCCACGAACACCATCTTGTCCTCCTGAGTGACTGGCTTTCCTCTCTCATGGGATTGCCTGATGGAGGGGACTATCATGAGGAAACCTCTAGCTAAAGATGGCTAGCTAGAAGATGGTGCTGTTTCCATGGTGCAAAAACACATCAGAACAATACCATCTATATTAAATGTGTTGTATTAATAAAAACAGTAAACAAAATAATAAAATATGGGCCAGATTCAATAAAGCCTACACTAAGTGTACATTAACTGTACATTGAATGAACACGGTATGTATTCAATAAAAATCTTATCACATTTTTTGTGCTTTCTAATCACTCAGAAAGATTACACTAAGTGTATATGTAGTCTATACTTTGTGGTAACCTTTATGAATCCCTGTCAATATTTAAAGTTGGAAGAATATCAGTAGGAAAACTAAAATTAGGAGGAAGAAGATGTACATTATGTCTGTGTTGTTTGTTCACTCAGAGCAGTGTACACTTTGTGTAGGCCTTATTGAATCTGGGCCTGTATCACTGAGCCTCTAAAATCTGACTAGTCAAACAGCTTGCTTCTATCTTAAAAAGAGAATTTCTCAATACAGACCATTTAATTTTATATTATGAAATCAATACTTGGTTGGTATGCCAACCTTTAAAAAAATAACAATTGTAGTTATGTGAAAAGTCCACTCGATGTTAGTCTATATCTTTCCAATATCCCAGAAATACAGACTACATACACCTTATTTCATCCATCCATTCCATCTACAACTCCTATTTTCTATTTTAGAATATGGGGTCAGGGTACCATTTCACCAATGACAATCATCTACAGCCAAGGATTACATTGCTCGGTGGCTAACCCTGCCATGATAGTTATTCCACATCACACACTTGCATGCACACTCACACCTATTGCCAATTTGGAGTGTCCAATCCACATACTGCATGTCTTTGGAATGTGGGAGGAAACTGGGCACCCAGAGGAAACCCATGTGAACACAGGGAAGACGTGCAGACTCCATACAAAAGGCACCACAGCTGAGAATCGAACTGCAGAACCTCATGTTGTGAAGCAAAACATTGTGCCACTGTGCCACCCTCTTATCTGCCATACTGCAAAACAGGATTCTTGTAATGGTTATCTGGGAGTATGCATACCTTGTAATGCTTAGCTGTGAGTAAAGATATGTGTTTAATTCAACATACATGATTTGTTAGATTTTTTATTTATGCTACCTGGATGATATTTTTATCCTCTGGGTTGCATCTAAGGTAAGAATGTTGGAATTTATTGAATATATTGTTAACACTGCTTTTATATTAAAGTTTACATATACACGTACAGTGGATAGGGTAAATTACTTAGATGTTACTATTTTTAAGAATGGTAGCTGATTTGATTCCACCATCTACCAGAAACCAACATTTTCAAAGACTTTGCTTTGATGTTTAAGAAAAAAAAATGATTAAAGGTTACCTTGTTAGACTTGCTAGAATGAATTCAATGTATGATCTTTTAATAAAGGAGAAAGACAAATTTGTTAAGATGTTTTTAGAAAGGGGTTATCCATATGAAATAGCAGCATTAGTGGAGAAGTTAGTGCAGAGTGGGATAAGAAATACACTGCCCCTATTTGGTACAAGTTGTGCTCAGAATAAGAATGTCAACCAACTCATGAATAACGTGGAACCTGAAAATAAGGATGTCATAAAAACTACACAAGATCCCTGGTATTAAAATACAACACTGATTCAAACCACATTAAAGAAATAGTGAAGAGAAAGTGGAACATTTTTAAAACTAATGAATATTCAGGGTCTATATTAGAACATCGAAGTGTCAGAACTTTGAATGTCCCACTGTAACCAGCTTCAGCGAAAGTGCACTGACGATATTGTGCACTTTCATTGAAGTGGGCTCAATCTTCTGTTACTCGACAAACTGTGTTATCGATTAAGAGAATGGGGTCCATATATATATATATATATATATACACACACACACACACACACACACACACACACATATATATATATATATATGTGTGTGTGTGTGTGTGTGTGTGTGTGTGTGTGTGTGTGTGTGTGTGTGTGTGTGTGTGTGTGTGTGTGTGCAAACTCAGTATTAAGGTTAAGGGCAGCTAAGTTGTGAAATCTATACAGGAAACATTTTATCTTTCACAATTGCTTATGATGGGGTTAACCCTAAGCATTTTTATATGCTGTTCTGACTATGTGTGTACTTTATAATGATGGTATTTTATATTTATATTTCTTGTGTGTAATGTATTTATTTACTGGTGTGTATATGAGGAGATGAAAATGATATTTTGGTTGATTTAAACATCAAATATTTTATTCCCTGGATTTGTCTATTTTACTAATAATCAGAGGCACGCATTAATATATCAGTCTAAAGGCAGGCATACTGATGGTAATTATTAGCATTTTTTTAAGTTATTCACTCTTTTGAGCATCTAGTATTTCATGACATTATGTGTGTGTGTGTGTGTGTGTGTGTGTGTGTGTGTGTGTGTGTGTGTGTGTGTGTGTGTGTGTGTGTATTGGTTAGTGCAAACCACTGGGACCACAGTAGCAGGCATGTATGTCTATCCTTAATAGATAGTGATATACTGTACAAATAGTTGTGCTATAGATTTCCCTTTCTGCAAGTTATGTCAGCTTAGTCTGTCTTAAGTGATTATAAGTTCGTAAGAAAGTCCCTCTTAAAACCTAAGTTTTGTTATTATAACTTTTGAGAGACCTATCTTAGATGAGGTCTCTAATATTCAGCAAAGCTGTCTCATCCATCAGTGTATCCTTGTGTATATATCCCTTGGCTAGAAACTTTACATACATATCTTTTAAATTATTGCATAAAACGAAGGTTAGAGGAGATCCTTTAAAATCATACCATTTTTTTATTTAATTTTGTTGAGAATGACATGAGAGGGATAATAGTGTCCCCTTTTAAAATGTTCCTGTCCTATAATTTTCTAAATAGATCTAAAACTATGTTGCCATCAAATGCAACACTTGCAAAATACCAAATTAGGGATTTCAACTCAAGGAGAATGAATTTCAAACTTGAAAGCCACATAAAAAGAGTTAGTGTTTTCTAGAAACAAACAGTTCTTTCTCACTTTCTTTTTAACTAAAATAGCCTTTAAAAGCTGATGCCAAACCATCAGTCATCCCTAAATCCAATTAAATTCTCAGTAGAAATTGTTATGTTCCCAGCAGCCCACTATGAGATTTGTGTAAGTAGAAGACATTGCGGCTCCTATGGCTTTACCTTTAATATGACGGTAGTGCCTCTTCTATTATGGAAAATCATTTTTACTTAGAACCTCAGTTAATGTCCAAAATAAATATGTTTCTTTATTTATTAAATTTCTGTTAACTAGGTAATTGAACTGATCCATTTACTCCTTTCAGCCATGACTCAGCCATATAGGAAAAGACAACTATAACTATGATACACAGCATTAAATAAAGAGACACACCAAAATAAGAATGCCAAGATGCTTAGTAAATTGAAAGACAAAAAGAAAAAGGTTGACTGTTTCTTTATCACTTTTCATTTTGGCATCTTCTGCTCAATATTTTATAGTTTTTATTGCCTCCATCAACTTATCCGCGGTGGTGGTGCTGCGGTAGTGTTGTCGCCTCACAGTAAGACGCTGTCCGGTTCGATTCTCAGCTAGAGCGTCTTCTGCATGGAGACATGCGTGAATGGGCGTGCCTTAGTTGAAGGCTGTGCATCAGGGCTGGTAACTCGGCATGTAAAAATCAACTACCAATCAGTAGTGGACTGGCGTTCCGCTGTGGCGACCCCTAACCGGGAAAAGCCGAAAGACACAACAACATTGCCTCCATCAGCTTCATTTGATTCATATGCAGAAACTACATCCCTCGTTCCCTGATATTAACCAATCTCAATTTGAACATCATCCAGAATTTGTAGTAGTCCAATAGTTGAAGTATACAGTGTACAGGACACAGGCCCTTTGAAGTGCAGACTCCAGCATCATCAAATATCCCAGAAAAGCCCAGGGGTGAACCTTTTTTCAAGAAATTGAGAAGGATTGAAAGCGCTAATCTGGGTGTGAGCTTTTAATCAAAAAATGGAGATGTGTCTGTGAAAGTTCTAGGACAAAACAGCAGAAGGATCTCTGATAGTATTATATGAGGAAGGATCCAGTTACAGACACTGATGCTAAAATACACTATTATTATTTGTTTTATTATTTTTCTGCATGGTTTTAATGTTTTATATAGAAAAGTATCTGTTTACATTTTAACTTGTTCTGGGTCCTTAGTCTTCTAGCTTCATTTGTAGTTGTGTGAGAAGTCTGAGAATTGTTTATACATTATACTGCACATCTATCGTCACATGCAGATTTACTTGTAAAAGTTAACTGTTTTTATTTTGAACTTAGTCTGGGACCTTAGTATTATAGTTTCTATCACAGTTGTGGAAAAATTGTGAACAACTGCAGGATCTGAGTTTCATTCAGTAATTTATTACTTCTGTTTTCCATAAGCAATGTTAAGGGTAACTCTCTGCCTGGTCTGTTGTCTTAGATTGTAGTTTGGATTGGAATAGTGGTAGTATTGTAATTTTTCTTTAAGATTTGTGATTCTCTGCTTCTACAGCTGTTAACATTCCAGTTTGCTGCTAGATCCTAATAGTCTAGTTATCATTTGCCTGCTTAAAGGTGCATTCCAGTGTCTTTCTGTTTGTTAGATTGCTACGGTTTTACCTGTTTTGTGTCTGCTCCATCTCATGTTGATACATTAAGTACTACTTTCCCTGCTTCTCTGTACATTTTGTATACAAATTACAGTTTTCCCTGTCTCCACTATAAAAGCTACATTTTCTGAAATTCTAACCTTCCTGGGGTCATTGACCTATAGCTCAGAATCATAGGATTAAGAGAACTGTGACATGCTGTGATGGCCCTGCACTGGCCCAGTAATCAAGGAGGCTCAATCCTCACAACTGGCAACAGCTAGGGGACGTACACATTGGAAGGATGACAAGTACACACATAGTAAAGTACAATTTCACTTAAGAGCACACAGAATTTACAATCAGTCTGGGGCTGGTTTCTCTCTCTTTCTTCAGATCCCCAATAAGACTTCCCACTGGCACAGCTATAGGGTTACGATCTCACCTGAGGGGCCAAGCTAAGACTTCCAGCACCCTTTCTGTCCAACCAGTGCTTCATGTCCCTGCCCAAGTAGCTGATACACACACACACTTTGATATTTGATTTATATACAGACACACACACCTGGGGAAGGCTGGCACAGATTTATTAGCTATGCAACCTTCTGCCCAAACTATAAGGTAGTTTCCATTGCCACCACCCCTACTTATCAGCTACTATAAGGCCCTTACAAAGGATGTCTAATTCTACTGTGTAATGTTACTATTAATCCAAATAGTAGTCTGACCAAGACTTGCAAAGCTATTTAGGAGTGGCCTGTACTGTGTCCCCAAATACATATGCAAGTACTCTAAGAGCTTAAATATATGTCTCACAAATATTAGCCACAGAAATAGGTTTAAATATATTTAATAATAAATAATCAAAGAACAAGACAATACTCAGTAAAATCAACACAGCAACTTCAGAGTTTAAAATCACATGAAATATTTTAAAACAATATTGCAGGACAGTCTCAAATCAATACAGACATATCTAAACTAATATTTATTATATTCCTAGCTCTAAAAGAGATACTATGCTTCAAATCTTACTTACAGCAAGGCAAGTGCAGATGGTGATGAAGACTGGATGTTCTTGCTAAGTCCAACACAAACTACAAAATGTACAGTCTCTCTCTCTCTGAGAGAGTTCTTAAATTAATATTATATTTTACTGCTGTGTTGGCTTGGGATGACATAAATTTTTGTCACCTGACTTCAGTTCCCAGACTAAAACAGAAGCTAACAGAATTTAACATATTTGTGTTAAAAATACATACCTTTCAGATGTTTGCAGATCTTGGAAGTCTTAAAATAATAAAACACTCTTACATTTGAAACCTAGTAATTATTTCTTTTTCAAAACAATACAAAAATGTCTAGCTCTAGACATTGTGTGTACTACTGAACTAAAACTGAGAGATAACATCTTTTGTTTATGGCCCAGCTATAAAGTAATTTAACCTCAACTATTGTTAAGTTATGCAGGTTAATCTTCCATGTTCCAGTAGGCTACACTGTGGATACATCTTAGCTCAGTACATAATATACAGTTCTGTATAAATCATATCAGTATTCCCAAATCACATAGAATTATTTATAATATTCCAGATAGCTGGGCTGGCAATATTTCCCTATATCATAATTGCTATAACTTCTGAAGTCACAAAGCTCCACTATTGGCTTTATTTGATTGGACCCTCTTTGGCTAATCTGTTATAACCAGCACAGAGCGGCACCCACCTATGGTCTTTTATTCAAGACTCTGGGAAGTATGGAAAACCCTGAACTGTGAGAAAGCAGCTTTTCATCAAAAAGAAAGAAAAATCTGCCCCCCTACCTCTGAGTCATTCCCGTCAAAGCCATTGACCAGCACTTCTTCACAACTTTTATAGTCAGCCTGATTGAGTTGGCTGTCTTGAGATAATATAGGAATTGTCTCATGATGTTTGGTGATCATGTGCTACTCAAAAAGCACAACACATGGCATAAAAGATGTACATATATAATGTCCTTGAATGCAAAAACCTCACAAAAAGTAAGCTCAGACACCAAAATCGTAAGCAGTACAGCACAAGCCATACCTCACCAAGGCTATCATAGCACACATAATCCATTATATGCTGAGGTTCTAAAGATTAACTTGCCTAAATCTCAGAGGCATTCAAAAGGCAAAACTGGCACAAAGCCACTCAACAAGTTAAAAATACCAACTCACATAGCACAATGAGTCCCAAAGTTGTGGATGGTGAGTCCATAAGGCAGTCATCTACCCAACCAAATATTCTAGTTATAGGTGCCTCCACTGTAGTACATACAGATATATCTCTTTCCAGGCTGAGCAAGAAAAGAGTAAAAGTTAGCTTCCTGTCTGGTGCCTGGATCCACCAGATCACAAAGAAACTGAAGTCCTTGAGCCACAAGTATTTGCATGACTCTGTCATAGTACATGTGGGTGTCAGTGACTTGAGGTGTACCTCCCTGGACTTATAGAGAGAGACACTGTGACTGAAGCAGGCATGAGTCTAGCATTGAACAGCATTCTACCTTCGCTAAGGATGATGCCACAATATGAGCAAAAAATAATTGACTTCAATAATTGCTTAAGTTTTGTGTCATTTGAAAAGGGTCTAATATTTGTCAACCTGTGAGGGTATGATCAACTGATCACACTGTTTCACCATGGATGGTCTGCATCTGTACGCTTTAGGGTTGTAATTATTGATTAAGATATTGTCCACCTCATAGTTACATTTTTAGACAATGCCAGCCTGATAAACTTACCAACACAGCAAAGCAAGCAAAGAAAAATATGAAAGATTTACTGATCAGTGCTAGGGAACCAAACACGAAACTCCATTCCCTACAAGCCCTATTCACACTAGAGGATGTATATGTCTCTGCAGGGACTGAGACATGGTTTAAAACTGTGGAGAGCACTCTGACTATGCAAGGCTATAATGCCTTTCACATGTTCACACCTGCTACTGCACAGGCCAGGAAAAAATATGGAGATGTTTCAGTCTTCATCCAGAAGACACTCACTTCAAGGCTGGTAAAGCAGCAGGATGCACTAGACTGTCTTCATGTCCAAGTAACAGTCAGAAAGGTCCCACAGCATATATTAGCTAGCTATAGAGCTCCCTCTATGAGCCAAGAAAGCCATAACACCTACCTGTAGGAACTGGAATCATTCAGTATTAAACCCAATGCTATTTTTACAGGTGATCTAAACTATCCAACCATAGTCTGGGAAACCTACACCCCCACTATTGTACAAGCACAAAGATTCCTAGACTTTGTCAATGCAAGCATTCTGGGACAATTAGTCAGAGTATCCACTAGGGGAGCAACATTCTGGATTTTATCCTTACTAACAGGAGGGCATCTTGCACCATTCCTTGTGTATTTTCGTCATTTATTATATCTGATCATAAAGCTGTTTCTTTCAAAACAAAATTAAAACCAGAGACTCCTTCCACCCAAGGTACCTTTAGATATTTCTCTAAGACACAGTACAGGTCACACACTGGCAATCTTCATATCCCTACCAAACTCAGTTAACATCACTGAATACATGAAATGTACTCTGCTTCACTATACCAACATGTAAACCAGCTACATAGATGCAGTTGCACCCTGTAAGAACAAGCACAGGGCAAACCTCAGAAATAAACACCTTATGTGGAACCTTAATATCAACAAGCTTTACAATAAAAGGAAGAGAATTTTGGCCCAAAGTTAGAAGAATAATTCCTAGAGTGATAGACCCTTCATCATTGAATAATAAAGTCCAACAAATCCAAGTTTGAGGCTAAAATAGCCACCCAAGCCAAAGACAATTACAAGACCTTTTTTAGTTATCATCATAATTTCAGAAGCACAACACAGCAGTACACTGAGCTGATTGTGCATGATGTTACCTGCACTGAAACTGAAGATATAGCTAACCTACTGGTGATAAATTCAGCTCAAACTTTCCCCTTCTCTCTTTCCTCTGTCCATTCCACAAGATATACCTGAAACCAACTCTGCTCCAGCTATCACACAAGTTCAAGTCCGGAAAGTGCTATCAAAATCTAAACATACTGCATGAAATGGTCCGGGCAATATTCCTGGATGCATTTTAAATAGCATTTAGTGATTTTAACCCCCACCCCAAACAACAATGTTCAGCCTCAGCCTTCATACAGGCTTTGTACCAAGTGAATGAAGAACAGCTACAGTTATTGTCCTGAATAAAGGATGAACATGCACAGACCCAGGAAATACCCAGCCTCATATGCAAAGTCATGGAAAGACTTATCAAAGAACTAATCAATAAGGATATAAAAAAGTTAAAAAAACTCACAACTCCATCAGTTTGTTTTTTTCAAGGGCAGGTCATGCTTATTCATCTTGGTGGACATCTCTGAAATGGTCACCAAAGCAATGGATGAAAGTAAAACAGTACACACTACATACTTCAATCTGGCCAAGGTATTTGACATATTCCTCACTTGTACATAGTAGAAAAGCTTAATAAAATGGAAATAAATCTGAATCCTACACAAATGCATTTTATAAGTACTTATATGAGTGCATGGATCATGCTATCCCTAATAGAACCAAGATGCTATCCTCCAAAAAAAGGAAGCCAATCTGGTGGTCCTCTGCCATAAACAAACTCTACAACAAAAGAAAGAAATTGTTGCAAAAAAAAGAGTAAAATTCCATGACTGGAGGAACTCCCTGGTCAAACTCAGTTAGAAGCTGAGATCCCTCATAAAATCCTCCACAGCTAGTTACGAAAACAAAATTGCCACTGACTCTAAAGACAACCACAAAGCATTCTATAGCTTTGTCAAGATTCTCAATGGCAACACTCAGATCTGCTCTAAGTTACAGCACAATGGCACTAAATATACAGAACCAACTGATATTGCCAACATCCTGGCAGATAGGTTCAGTGCTAACTTTACTCCCCTCTCACCCCCTAGAGGGCCCATCTCTATACCGGAAGAATGCAAAGTTTCTGTAATCACGGCTGCACAGGTAAAAAACACACTCTCCAAAGCCAAGAACACAGCATCCATGGGACCTGACAATATCCCAGGCTGCGTTCTACATGAACTACAGAATGAACTGGCACCCTATAAGTACCATGTTCAATCATAGCCTCACCTCAGGCTTTGTACCCACTGAATGGTGCACCGTGATGGTTATCCCGCCCCACAAAGGGGGAGCCACGATGGACCCTGGGAACTACCACCCCATTAGCCTGACGAGCCTGGTCTGCAAGGCCATGGAAAGTATCACCATGGAACTCATAAACAAAGACATTGGCATTCTCCAAACTCTGGACCCTACCAAGTTTGGATTTGTAAAATTCAGATCATGTCTCTTAAACCTGATTGACTTCTTTGAAGCAGTCACCAAAACCATAGATGAGGGTAAGGTGGTTCACACAGCTTATCTAGATCTCGCCAAGGCTTTCAACACCATCCCCCACTCTGGAATTATAGGTAGGCTCACTAAACTAGGTGTAAATCCCTATGTCACAAGATGGGTTGCCAACTGGCTCACTGACAGAACCCACACTGTGAAAGTAGCAGACTCCAAATTTGACTTCAGACCAGTGACAAGTAGAGTACCACAGGGTTCAGTCTTGGGTCCTCTCCTGTTTGGTATCTACTTCTCTGAAGTACAGGCTAACACAGAAGGTCTTTGGCTAACAAAGTTTGCAGATGACTGCAAACTAGGAGCCATAATCGAAACTCCTAACGATGTGGACATACTACAAAAGGGCCTCACTGAGACAGATGCCCGGTGTCAAAGCCATAGCCTGAAGCTCAATGCCAAAAAGTGTATTGTCATCCCCTTTGGTAAAAACTCTGTACCCATGAACTACTACATAGCTGGTAGTCTACTTAATGCAGAAAATGTGATAAGAGACCTTGGGACACAGGTGGACAGTAGTCTCTCCTTTGATAATCACATCGCCACAGTGGTCAGGAAATCCTTCTACGTGGCTCACCTCATCACAAAAGGTTTCTCATCCAGAAAAAAAGAGGTCACTGTTCCCCTCTACTTGTCACTCATTAGACCCATTATAGAGTACAATGCCCCTTTTGGTATGTACCTCACAAGACATCTACGACAACTGGAAAGGCTGCAGAAATACCTCTCAAAGAGGATTACTGGCCTCAAACAGATGCCCTACACAGACCGTCTCAAAAAACTCCAGCTTTACTCCGTCACATATCGCCTACTCAGAGGCGATCTCTGCCTAACATACAAAGCTTTCTCAAACACAGAGCTGTTGGATATGCTCCACTTAAAGAAATCCCAGTCCCTCCAAGCTACACGCTCTAGGGACCTAAACCTTGTCACCACAATAAACAGAACATGCTGGAGGGATAGATTCCTGTTCCAGGGACTTCCCATACTCTGGAACAAACTACCAATCTATATCAAACAAAGTTCCTCATTAGCACTCTTCAAGAAAAAATCTTGATGATTGAATGGGAAATAAGAAATTCACCCCGGGGATCACCTCTGGGGCTCTGCTTGACAGGGGCAGAGGAAAATAATTTTCTTGGGTGGCGAAAGCCAGGGTACCTTTTTGGCTAGGCTTATATAGGCCCTAGGTCCAATAGCCTAGTACCTACCTATGAACCTATGAAATAACTTAGCCATCTTCCATGAAGGTTTGTTCTTAACAAATAACTGGTGCAGGAATCATGGACTGAAACCAAATGCCCCAGAAATGTATTATCATATCCTTTGGGAAACTGTCTACCCTGGAGAACTACCACATTAACATTATGCCCATAAGAGTTCATATGTTCATAGGTTGGTACTGGGCTATCTCTCCGACGGCATATATTAGCTCAGCCACGATGTGCGGTATTCACCGCCCCTTTAGTAGTTCCCTAGACCCCTGTACTAGCAGCTAGTACTCTTGGCCCTTATCTAGTAGTGCTGTTGGTGTGATCCCCGATGTGAACCTTCTGTTACCCATCCACTCATCAAGGTTCCTCTTGAAGAGTGATAGTGAGGGCTCTGTCTTATGTAGATCGGGACCCTGTTCCATAGTAAGGGAAGACTCTGTGAAGGGAATCTATCCCTCCAGCGTGTTCTATTCATTGTTGTGTTGAGGTTTATATCCCTAGAGCGTGTAGCTCGAATAGATTTAGTTTTGCTAAGATGGAGCATGTTCAACAATTCTGGGTTGGACATGGCTCTGTACGTTAGACAGAGATCGCCTCTGAGAAAGCGATATGCAACAGAGAACAGTCTTAGCTTTTTCAATCGTGCTGCATAGGGCAACTGTTTGAGGCCAGTAATCCTCTTGGTTAGATACCTTTGTGGTCTCACCAGCTGCTGGAGATGTCTAGCCAGGTGAGGGCTCTGTCTTATGTAGATCGGGACCCTGTTCCATAGTAAGGGAAGACTCTGTGAAGGGAATCTATCCCTCCAGCGTGTTCTATTCATTGTTGTGTTGAGGTTTATATCCTAATAGATTTAGTTTTGCTAAGATGGAGCATGTTCAACAATTCTGGGTTGGACATGGCTCTGCACGTAGAACAGAGATCGCCCTAGAAAGCGATATGCAACAGAGAACAGTCTTAGCTTTTTCAATCGTGCTGCATAGGGCAACTGATTGAGGCCAGTAATCCTCTTGGTTAGATACCTCTGTGGTCTCACCAGCTGCTGGAGATGTCTAGCCAGGTACATTCCAATTGGTGCATTGTACTCAATAATATGTCTGATGAGGGAAGAGTAGAGGGGCACCATTACATCCTTAGATCTTGATGCAAACCCTTTCGTGATCAGATGGGTCACATAGAAGGATTTTCTAACCACTTTGGCAACATGGTTATCAAAGGAAAGCTGACTATCTACTTGGGTCCCTATATCCCTTATTTCTTCTTCAGATTTCAGGGGATTACCTCCTATGTTGTAGTTTGCGGGTACTCTGTTTTTTCCAAAGGGGATTACTACGCATTTTTTTGCATTTAGCTTGAGACCATGACTTTGACACCATGCATCAGTCTCATTTAGGCCCTTCTGGAGGATCTCCATGTCGGCCGGAGACTCTATTATAGCACCCAGTTTGCAGTCATCCACAAACTTAGTCAGCCACAGCCCTTCCGTGCTTGCCCAGATGTTCAGGATTTGGGACAGTGATCTAACTTTTGACCAACATGCATCCACAGTCATACCAAACTCCTTCTATGTTGTGCAGCTTATAAACAAAGAAATTAATTTAGATCTACAGATATCATTTCATTTTCCTCAGCTCTTATTAGGCCAGTCCTTGATTATAATCCACCCTTTGGCATGTATCTGTGCAGACTCATTCAGCAATTGAAATGCCTATAGAAATACCTTACTAAAATAATACAAGGCCTTAACAATATGTCCTACATGGACTGCCGCAATGCCCTATTACTATACTTGGTATCCTACAGACTGTTAAGAAGTGACCTGTGTCTTGTATAAAAGGTGTCCTCTGACCAAATACTGATGGACCTACTCCACATTACTGAGCCAAATGGACCAGAAATGCTCAGTTCAAAGCTCTAAACCTCTTCCCCAATAGCAACAGAACAGTTTGTATGGTCAAGTATATCATGCAGAGGATGCCACAACTCTGGAACAGACTTTCTGTCCATGTAAAACAAATCTCATCCTTGTCCATATTCAAGAAATAGCTTGGATCTATGGATGGATATAGAAAATTTAACCCAGGACTGCCCCCCCATACTACTAATGTACAGTGGCAGCTCATAAATGCTTTTTTCCATGCATGGGTCCTACAAATCGCATATGGCATGAACTCAGTTATTCTATCGAGAGGTAAGATATAATTGCCAACCATCAGATGGGTAAGGCCAGTATAACATCAAATGGGATAGGTTAATTCAAGCACCAAAAATGAAATTGGCTAAACTTCCACAAAGGCATCTAGCCTACTACTTACCTATAAACCTATGCATCTATACAAAATAGCTAATCCAAGTATCTAAACGTATCTCAAATCTCAATAATGAGTTACCTTTCCTAATCGTCAAAGAATTGTTTTTCCAATAGTACACAAACAAGTATCGTAAATTGGCCTGGACCTTATGTGAACTTTTGCAGGCATTCATCTTAAATTTCACATGCCAACTTCCAGATGTTTTGCTGTTCTGTAACAGTTTTAAGTTAGTGATCATCAACACCTCAAACAGTAATGCTTTATAAGCAAGACATACTTTTCCTCTTAGATATCTGTAGAAAATAGAATATAGGCCTAATGTCCAAAGCTTACAATAATATCCAAGCTATGTCCTTTAAGATGCTTCTTGTAGATTTCCTTTGAACAACTTCAAAGTTAAGCAAGTCCCCCTAGTTGTAGGCACAGAACAGTCAATTATATTCTAGCAGAGGCCTGATATAGTAAAAAAAAATGTGTAGAGCTGCTTCCTAAAAGTAAGCCGAGAAGCAAGCATCACTTTATTTCTTACTACCTGTGCTTGTTTTTAAATTAAAAGGTAATAATAGTATCTAGGCCTTTGTAGTTTAAAATTATAGGTAGTGGAGATTTGCCCAGCAAGTCTTGCTTTGGCTGGAATACATTACATAATTTTTGCCAAAACACATTACATCATTTTTATCTGAGCTAATTTGTAGCCCTTTGGCCCAAATGCAATTTCTAAATTGTGACTAAAAGTATTAACATCTCTGTACAAACATTTAGTTCAGAGTAAGCATTACCTGTATGCACATATTAATCAAATACCAACCTGACTAACAACAGTGAAAATTATACTCCTCCTTAACGGTGTACCTGAAAGCCATTCTAAAAACTGTAGACCAATAACATTCCTCCCAACATAAAGTAAAGTATATACTGGAAGTGATGCAGACACAGCTTATAGCTATCTAGAAAAATAATCCATTATTGCAATAAAAAAAGGTAATAAAAGAAAGTCATATGGAACAAAGAAACATAACAGAGAGCTATATAAGGAGGAATAATATAAGTATGGCATGGATAGATTACAAAATCATTCAACAACATAGGTTCATAGGTGTTTACTAGGCTAATGACCACAAGAGCCTTTTAAGCCTAGCCATGCATCCCAAATCTCTGACAAGTATGATAACCTTGATAAGTGTAAGCATGGGCCTGGGAGATGAACCATTTACAAATGACCTGTTTGCATCAGAGACATAGGTGCCAAAGCAGGGATGAATTTCCAGTTTCCCATCCAATTGTCCAAGTTGCACTTGAATTGGATTAGGGTGGAACTCTGCTTCACATGGATGGTGAGGCTGTTCCATAGACGGAGTAGTCTTTGGGATACATACCTATCTCTCCAGCATGTCCTATTTATATCACAGGCAAGGTTTAAGTCTTCAGAAAGGGTAAATCTGCTACTGTTTGTTTTGTGTATATGCAGAAAGTCCATCAGAGTGGGGTCTGACAATGCCCTGTATGCCAGGCATAGATCTCCCCTCAAAAGCCTGTAGGAGACAGAATACAGGCATAGGGCCTTCAGATGGTTTGCATAGGACATATTACTTATGCCCTGTATTCTTTTAGTGAAGAAACTTTGTGGACATTCCAGTAGTTGAATATGCCTAGTTAGGTACATAGTAAAGGGGGCAGTGTACTCAGTGATAGGTCTGATGAATGCCAAATACGTGGAACAATGACTTCCTTGGACCTAGATGCCATACCTTTGTTTATAAATCATGTAACATAGAATTATTTCCTCACCACTGTAGATACATGATGATCAAAGTCTAGATTACTATCTATGTGTGTCCCTAAGCCCCTGACCACTGGATCAACTCTAAGGGATGTGTTGTCAATATGATAGTTACCAGGGATTGATATTCATGGATAAAGCAGTGCTTAGAAATATATAAGATATACCCTACATTGATCAGTTACATTGCAGTGACTATGAAATAGTTGCAAACCACTTTGCAGATAAGCCATGACAGAGGGCATAGTATTATTCCAGTTATTTTATCAATGGAGGTATTCCAATGTGATTCTTTGTCACTGCTATGATTTTGTCTTGTCCCTAAACCACTAAGCTGTTTGCTTAATATACTAGTATATGGTTATAATTTAACTCTCAGAACCCAACCTGGTTTAATGACATCATATTTACTTTTTGTGTATGATTTCAAAGTGCATTGTTCATCAGGTGAGGATCTCAAAGCACAACTACAAATGATTAAAACTTTCTTAGATGATATAAGAATGACAGTTGGTCTTGACAAATGTGCAAAAGTATCATTTATAGAAGGAAAGTTGCAGCACTAAGAAAATATCAGCCTTGGAAATGGATGTGAAATAAAGGACCTTGAACAGGAGGGAGTGTATAACTTTTTTTGGAAGATATTAAGGGCCAGTAATAAAGCATGAAACAAAGACAAAAAAACTTAGTAAGGAATACTTCAGAAGACTAAAGCTAATTTTGAAAATGGCCTTGATATCTAGGAATAAAGTCTAAGATATAAATAAATTTGTGCTTCCTGTTCTAACTAATAGCTTTCTTGTGTTTACTGGCCCCCAAACATATCACATCAGTTGGATAAGAAAACAAGAAAAACACTTCTTGCTTATCAAATAGTGTATAAATCCAGTGCATACCAAGATTATATATCCTTCAGTCTGAAGGAGGTATGGACCTCCTCAAATTTGACTGCATATGTAGGTCTGCAACCACATGCATTTTAGGTGAACTCAACAAATCCAAACATAATGAAAGTTCTAAAGTCTGAAGAGCAGATGTCTGAGAAGACATATTCACTTAGTACAACTGAAACATTTCTAAACAAAGTGGGAATGGGTATCAAACCAGAAGCAGATAAAAATCAGATGAGAAGTGCCAAAAAAACAACTGAAAGAATATAAAAATGACCACAGAGAGTCTATAAATATAGTAGCAAGTATAACGATCTTCTGGGACAACCTCATGTTGACCAAGATTTGAGGCAGGAATGGTTAAGGAAATGGGAATCGAAACCAAAAGATGAAAGGCTAATAATGGTGGGCCACAACAGTGGGATACATAAATGTTGGTTTACAAAGTCCATTGAAAGAGAGGGCGAAACAGACAAATGCAGGTTTTTAAAAACATAACTAGAACCACATCTCATTGCTGCATGTGATAAACATATGGCTGAGGTCTGCATACCGAAAGGCACAATAATGTGGCAAGACTGTTGCAGTGGGGATTCTGCAAACACTAAAATAAAGTCGCAGGTGGGAAACATTGGAAGCATAAACTACAAAGTATTTTTGTCAATAATGAAGTCTATATCACTTGGGATCACTCATTACCAACAGTTCAAACATAGAAAATCAGATAAACTAATACAAGAAAAAAGAAAGATAAAGGTAGCATTGGTTATTGAAATTGTTGCACTCAGCAGTGATAATTTCTTATATACATAGAGACATAAAGTCATGGAATGCCAAAATTTATATGCAGAAATGAAAGGAGTGTAAGAGAAAAATACCCTGATAGTTCCAACTGTAGTATGAGCAACAGGATTAGTAAAAATGAATTTACAATTTTGCTTGAATATGCTACCAATACATATAACCCCAAACAAACTACAGAAGTTGGCCATTCTGGACACACTGGTAGTGCCGTGAAGAGCACTATTGACTAATATCAAAGAATGAAACGATCCTGATTTCATGAACTTCAGTTATGCTCTGACTTATGACTGGGGTCCATTCCAGTCAAGGTATGCCAAAGCTCTAAACATTTAGAGCAATTAAATGGCATAACTAAATTAAACCTGGTAACACAGACTGAAATTTTTGTAGTCTTCTAAGTTAGTTATAAAAGCATCATTTTTTTAATTATCAGTATATTTTACAATCCAGCAGGTATTTGACATTTGAACAAAAAAGAAAACTATCTTAAAAAGGACGAGTCTTAAGACCAGACCCTGAGGGATTCCATACTTAAATGGTGCTCAGTCTGAAGTAAACTTACTAATTTTAACTCTTTGATGAATACCTTTGAGCCATCTAAAAATAATGATAAGGTTTGCAAAGATATTTCCCAGAATCCACGATTGTATGGTAAACAACAGTGCTGAAAGCCTTAGACAAGTCCAAGAACACTGTTCGTACAATTATACCAAAATACAGAGCCTTACTTATTGTTTCATACGATTCTGTTGAGTATGTAAAGGTAGACTTTCTTAAATAAAATTCATGCAGATGAGGAGCTACCAAAAGACCAATTTTAGCATATTTTTCTAATAATGAAATAAGACGTCTTTCAAAGTTTTTTCTCAACACAGGAGTTAAACTTACTATGGGATGATTGTCCATAATCCTATCAACAACACCTCCCTAATGAATAGGAATAAGGTTGGCGCACTTTCAGTTAGTTGGAACAAAACTGGACAGCAAAATAACAATTAGTATAATGAAAGGGTGATGATATAATTCATTGTTTCATAAAGAGGCCAGGAATGTTATCAGGTGCAGGACTACAGTCACTCTTGATTTTGTGTAATGGGGGCAGTCACAGCATCTTTTGGCAATTTCACTTACTCCTTCAGCCATACGGTCTAAATTCTATACCAATTAAAGAATATGTATGGCTGCCAATATTTGCAAACTATGCATTAAATACATTTGCTAACTCAAAACCTTCAGGAATTAAACTACCATTGTGAGCAAATGGCCCACTAAACCTAGTCTTTTACTTTTTTTCTATTATACACATAAGAATACAACTTTTTGCAATTGTTGTCCTTGGACCTTTTTATCATACATTGCCTTGGACAGTTTTATGCCTTCCTTAAGAGGTTTACTCTTTATTCTAAGACTTTTTTTTGCTGTGGTTATTTCAAATAGTTTATAATGATGATATCTTTTCTTTTTGGCTCTGAGTGATCACATAATAAATTTATGCCACAAAGGAGAAGAAAGCCAATTTACTTGAACAAGAGTTTTGAAATTTATACCACCATCAAACAAGCACTTTCAAACAAATTGCAGGCATTATTACATTTGTTTATATGAGGCATTTTCCAGTCTGCCTAGTCCAAATTCATTATTGTCTCGTGTTTGGCCATACCAAAACCTTTGCATTTAGTAAAAGTAATATTTAGTCCCACTACATTGAACTGTACTTAAAGCTCCAGAGCGATCAGGTATACATAATGGATTAAGGAAAGTGATAGGGTGACTTCTTCCAGGATTATTGGTTATCAGTTGCTTTAAAATATTATCCTGTCTGGTTGGAAGGTCTGTGAGATGCACCATCTAGTTTATAAAATTAAGTCTATGAATTCACCTTCTACTACTTTAAAAAATGTGCCAGATTTTTGCAGTATAACCAATTGACTAACACTATAATAAAAAGATATGCTTTAATGCTAGACTTCCTGAGGTTATCTGGAAAGTCACAATGTCTTCTTCTATGGACTATTCTAGCAATAGCTAGAAAAGTTGTTACTAACAACTTTAAAATGCATATACTCCCTCAATTGTTGAGTTTGTAAATATTGCAAAAATGGTTTGTTATAATGAATTATATTTTAATAAGATGAAAAAAAAAACTAATATCAGCTCTAAGCATAACGGTTGAAAGCAGAAAGTTTAGTAGGAAAATACTTATTGAATGTTTGAATTCATTTTAATATTTATTGGTTTTAAGATGGACATTTTAAATAATTATCATTTGCAATGGTGAAATGTTTCTCTTTTCTTTTGATTGTAATTAATCAACAATTCTGAAAATAAATAAAAAAAATGTGTCAGGTGACCAATCACTATTTGGAAAATTAAATGCACCAAGGCCAATCAAATTTTCCAAATTAAGTTTTAAACTGTGTTCTTTAATAAATTCAGTCTAGCTAACAAGGGCAGCTTTGTAATTTTATAATACAATATGAATCTAAGCTTGATGTCCTCAGATATCCCTAGCAATTGTGCAATAAGCATTGTCTGATTTTTGCCAGTTCGAAGTAATTTGACCAGAAAAGATGACTGTACAAATTGAACATCTCCCCATGACCTTGATCCCTTAACAATTCAAATTTTTGGTATTCTTTGATGACTATAGTACTACATTGCCATGTCTCAGTAAGAGCTTTAAGAGGCAATAGCTCTTCAATCTTATTTGTAAAGCTACAAGCATTAGAATAGTAAATGCTAATATCACTTAGTGTTATAAAGGGATGAGCTCTTCTTGAAATTTGAGACCATTAATTAACATTACATTCAAGTGACTTCTCCAGGCATTTCTGCAGTTACCTCCTACTGCTCCTCTAGGCATCAAATATTACTTGTTCATACTTGCATTAATAATTCCAAAACCATGCTACATAAAATGTATCAATATGTTATCTGGAAGCATACATGATGGCATACACAATTGCATTGATATTTGACCTCTGTAAATGAGTATTTGCTAGAACTGTAAGGTGATAACTTCATTGTTAAAGGCTCAAGCCACACCCACTGGGAGTTAAAGGTGCACACTCAAAAGAGCTGTACTGCAGGGAATGAGTTAATGCTTAAAACATATTTCACTGTGTCAGCAAGTTTTCTGCTCAACAATTTAGCTAAAGAGTAACTAGGGTGAACACTAACCTTATCAAAAGGCCATGGCATGCCAGTGAATTTGTTCCATGATTTGAAAATAACTTTATTTTCATGTCAGAAACTTCCTTATCATTTGCACTGCATTTAGTATAAAAGAAGGCAGATAGAATTACACTCATGCTAATTTCATCCTATTTATTTGACAAATAGGAAAAATGACTCCTTAAATTTGTGCATATGTAACAAATGAGTACATATATGAAGCAGAGGAGTGCTTACACTGGGCTTAACTTCACAAAGCATAAGTCTAGGTTTTGTGTCTAGATACACACAACATGTTCTGTCAAAGTGTTAGTACTGCATATAGTCATTCTATCTGGTGAATTGTATAATAATTTCTGTATTTTTAGTGGCATGCATAAAAAAAAGTATAATATGACCTTCCATAGCAAAAAATCCAACAGATTTTCTTTAAGCAACCTTATAGCATATATTTTCTCTAAAAAAGGTCTTAATCATCTCTAACCCTGATTGCCCAGCATTTTACCTCATTTTCAATTGTTAAAATGTTCCATACGTTTCTGCAAATACTGACTAATGTTCTGAATGTCTAAAGAAGTGTAATTACTAGCCTTACGTATACTATTTTTTCAAAATATTAATTCTTAGTTTTTCAATTCTTCCTAAATTATGCTGTCAACATAACTTTACTTATCTAATTCACTGAGGACAACATTAGCTGAGATACATTTACAATCGTATCTGAGGCAGAAATATAGGTAGAATTACTTGCAATTTCAGTAACAATATGATTTTGTAGTCCTTTGTTGGTAGGCCATTACTGTTATTTCAATTTATGACAAAATATTTTGATATCTTGACCAGCTGTGATAAGAGTTTTGGTTGAATCAAGAACAGGAACTAATACTAAAAAAAGGATAATTAGTAGGGCACATAAAACATTGCATGATAACTGTAAGAATCAATCAGAGGAGGTTAGAAAAGTTTGGGAAGAAGGACTGGAAAAGCAATTTACAAAGGAACAATGGAGCCACATTGAAAAGGTTTAGGGTTTAGGATTTTTGATTTGAAGTTTATGTACAGGTATTGTTGTAGCCCAAGCAGATTTCAAAGAATTTTTCCTCAGATATAGATAACAAATTTGGGAGGTATGATGGGAAAGAGAGAATTTACTAGGAACATTTATTTTGGGAGTGTAAATAGATGTCAGATTTTAAAACTACCCTACAAAGTGCTCTTTCAGAAATACTATGACAGCAAATGGCTGTAGGATCTGAATTGCCTGGATATAGTAAGGCCTTATTATAGTCAGTGATATTTGCTGCCAAAAAAGCTGCCACTAGAAAATGAAAATTAAAATCTAAACCAACTGTAAATGAAGTATTTAGTATTATTAAAGAGATAAAAAGAACTGGAAGTAAAATATTTAGAAAAGGGAATGAGCAAACTACATATAAATAAATGGAATTTGTGGGGATGATACATGCAAAATAATGCACAGTAGGAGGAGTTAGGTTTACAAGAAGTCATGAACTGAACCATTTATGCAACTTTGCAGTGAATTATAGTTGTTATAAAGAAAGAAAATGTATATGCAATGTATAATGTATGAAAAACATGTTACCATGGTTTGTTTTCATTTCTGGTAATGTATGTCTGCCTGTGTCTTAAGTGACAACTTAATAAATGCTGAAAACTAATAAACTCAACAGAAGAAACAGATGTTATTCAATCAAAGACAATGCTGACTCATCTTGTTCCCAGTGTGGTATTAACCTTAGTGCAGTTTTTGATATGTACATCTATGTCCTACCACAGCTGTCTAGAAGGCATGATGCAATAGTCAATGTTATGGGCCCATCAACAGTATGTCTCCTTACATGGAAATATGCTTTTCCTTACATCCACAAGTTACACTGCCATGGGCTGCTAGAAGAATCCATTTTCTACTGAGCCCCACAAGCAAGAGTTATTAGAGTATTCTAATCCCCCCTCCCCTTTCTGAATGAGAACCAGAATCTGCCATGCATTCCCCAGTCTACGCCTTCATTGCTTAGGATGTTAGTGAAGCCTGGGATGTCTGCTGTGGTAAGAATCCAAAGCTATTTTCTAGA
This sequence comes from Protopterus annectens, assembly GCF_019279795.1. Lineage (NCBI taxonomy): Eukaryota > Metazoa > Chordata > Ceratodontiformes > Protopteridae > Protopterus > Protopterus annectens. The sequence goes on along the minus strand of NC_056733.1, from coordinate 1,781,038,215 downwards.
ACAAATGAATAGCTGCAGCATGGTTTGCTTCTCAGTCTAATGTTTTCTGCATCTGAAGTGCGTCAGAATTTGAAAATTATGGCACTAGTGTCTAACACTTGCCATTAATTTTATAACATTCAAGCACCTACATATAGAAAGAAATAGCACAAATACAGTTTCTGAGTATGTTGCAGATATTTTTGCTTATGTACACTTTTGTCAGATCATCAGAAAAAAAATCTGCACTCAGTGCTTATCTACACTGTTTTCATTTCCTCAGCTCTATTAAACCCCCTAACCTAACCTGAGTGTATCGCAGGTTAAAAACTTTTAATAAAAATTTACACAGTGCATATGCAAAGCAATACTCACATATGTGAACACACATATACACACATATATACACATTAATGTACACCAGTGTTAGTTTTGCCAGACATCCAAGAAACGCATTCCTGGAAGTACAAGATATTTTAAGATATTTCATGTATACCAGGCACCATTTATTCAGTTCTTCCAATTTTCCTTACTGTATCAGTACCGGTCATTACCTTATCCTGTTTCTATACTTCTGTATCTATACTACTGTTCCTCCCTTCCTTCTCTGAGATGTTTACTCCTCATGTCACATGATGGCAAAAAATAATGTTTTTCCTTCACTTGATTTTTTTTTTCTTGTCATTGATTCTGTTAATTTTGCAGCCACATCCCTTTCGTCAAATGAAATGTCTTCTCTGTATGTTTAACATCATCTCTTCCAATCTTTCATTTCACTCTACCAGCTATCATTGTTTTATTTTATTTATTTATTTTTTAATCACTTATCTGTTTAAGTCCCAGCCTTCAAGAAATGTGTGCAACACAGTCCTTCCTTCTCAGGGATCTTATTGCCAAAAATCTTTGCTGATATTCCATACTGTTGTTCCCAGTTTCATAATTGCAGAACATTATAGACTATATGAAAGAACCCTGCACTTCTTGTCACATGTTAACGGCTCTTTAATCAAACCTACTTTTATAATTAGCCTACTGTTTGGTAACATCCATGTACCAGTTTCATTTGCTGAGGACATAGCTATAAAATTCTCCCTACATTC
>NC_056733.1:1780562136-1780659636 GCF_019279795.1 Protopterus annectens | reverse complement strand
GCATATTAATATTATGTTAGTATATTAAATGGAGAGTATTAAGGCAGATTTTTGGCCATGTCATTGAGGACTGCTGTCATGACATAATGGAATACATTTCCGTTTCAAACTTGTATCCTTCAGAACATTCATGCTAATGCATAACCTGTTTTCTACTTTCTGTCTGTCCTCTGAGATGGGATGACACCAGTGCTCAGGCTGTGGTTGACTACACTACATAATGGGTCTGAGATCTCATGCCTGTGTTCATGTAGGATGCAGCTAGGAATGGTATCAGGCTTATGGAGACCTCTATGTGTTGCCTTTGAGAGGGCATTACAAACCTGCTTTCTGATCATGAGGGGAGGGGTCAGGTGCTGTACATGCACATGTGTACCTATGGGGTGACAAGGGGGTGAAGTTTACACTTCACCTGTCTGCATCCCGTTGCCTGTATCTGTGGCATATGTGTATTTAGTATTATTGACCACCACTACAAATCAGATATGTGTGTTGCCTCTGGAATTGCAGACACGTCTGGTAGGACTAGTGATTTTCCTTGGTGGATGTATCCAGTTTGCACTGAAAGACACCCTTAGTGTACATCACCTGTGACCTTATTTGCTTGGGCAGAACAATGTGTAATGAGGCACCTGTACCTTCTTGGCCTATCCTGTGATTATTTCCACCTATGATGGTAGTTGTATTGCTGCTGTCCACCACAGGTGTTCAGCCTTCTTTGAGGGGATTGATGTTGTCCTGTAAGGTATTGCTAAGGTTATACAGCTATGTAGTTGCCCACATAGTATTGTGGTGTGGGCCTGGACACTGCTGCTAGTTCCAACATATGGGATGTCCTTCCTGTGGGCCTTGCCCCTTTTCCTTGCATGTCCAGGGGACATTACAGAGGTGTGGGGGCTACAGCTTCACAAACAGTAGGTGGGAATACCTCACAGGACAGGACATGTGGAGACAGTCCAACAACAAGGGGAACAAAGCTCTAGAATTGGGTACAGATTGTATATCACTAGTGCTGTTATACACATGGAGGGTTGCTAGATTGACAGGTTTCATCTGGACATGCATTTACTGAGTGACTTGACATCTGACAGTGATATGCTTCTGACATACCTCTCGACTGGCATGTTGTCCACAGAGTGGCAGAGGTTTGCCTGTTCTATTTGGTCGGTTCCTTGAACATAGGTTCATAGGTTCATAGGTAGGTACTAGGCTATCTGCCTGAAAGCATTTATAAGCCTAGCCAGAATGTGTTGGCTTTCACCACCCCCTTAGATTAGTTCCCTGTGCCTCTGTACAGCAAAGCCGCTGAAGTGATCCCCGGGGTAAACTTTCTGTTTGCCATCCAGTCGTCAAGGTTTCTCCTGAAGAGTCTTAGCGAGGAGCTCTGCCTAATGTAGATTGGAATCTTGTTCCAAAGCATGGGAAGTCTCTGGGACAGGAATCTATCCCTCCAGTACGTCCTATTTATTGTTGTGGTGAGGTTTAGATCCATAGAGCATGTGGCTTGAGGGGATATGTTTTTTTTTAGGTGGAGCATGTCCATCAATTCTGGGTTGGACATGGCCTTGTATGTCAGGCAGAGATCACCTCTGAGCAGGCAGTATGCAACCGAGTACAGCTGGAGTTTCTTCAGTCGAGCTGCATAAGGCATCTGTTTGAGGCCAGTGATCCTCTTGGTGAGGTACTTTTGTGGTGTTTCCAGCTGTTGCAGATGTCTTGTAAGGTACATCCCAAATGGGGCGTTATACTCTATGATGGGTCTGATGAGTGATGAGTAGATGAGCACAATGACCTCTTTTGATCTGGATGCGAACCCTTTTGTGATTAGGTGGGCCAGCCACATAGAAGGATTTTATAACCACTTTGACAATTTGATTATTAAAGGAGAGATTATTGCAGCCTAATCAGGGCCAGCCCTTTTCATTACACTATTGATTATCCACCACATTTTCTGGTCTATTCTGTCCTCTCCTCCCCCACAAGACCTATTACAGACAAACATAGCTTTCTTAAGCTACAGGAGCCATTTTTAAATCCTCTTGGTGTGGCTGCTTGTCTTTTTGGATGGAGTGCTCATACCTAAGGTTATTTTTCATAGTTGTTTCTTTTCATTTGTAAAATGTATTGATGTTGATTTGCACCATTGTAAAGTGTAATGAAGCTAGACATGTATTTTTATGGGAGACAGTATTTTCAGTAACTCTGTGCTTGAAACTGTTTACCTAGCCATTGTATTAGTAGGCTCAGATACTGTAGAGTATAGACTTGTTAGAGCTTTACTTGTGTAGAGCATTTATTGTTAGAATATTATTTCTTTGCCGCTCACTTTATTGCATTTTTTTAGAAATGCCTAGTTATTAGTGTGTACATTTCCTCAAGTATTGGTTTAGAATGTGTTATACCACTTAATTGGTATCAGTATTCCTATATATTTGCAACTGCATTAATCTGTTGAATTTGATAACTGACAACGTGTCTGAATTTTCACATTATCACAAACTGAGGCATTTATCTGTGTATAGATTATCTAGTTTTTATTTTATTTTCACTCCTCTGTTACCAGCTTTGTTTTTTTTTGCATTTTTTTTCTTAACAGTTGCTGTATTTTGCATTAATATTGATTATTTTTCTTCCCAACTTCTCCTTTTAATTCTACTTTCCCTGGATCCCCACCAAGCCAAGTTTGATTTATTGGCCTGCAGTGCTCTTTAACAGAACTAGGCAACCTTGGAATGAGGGTTATTTTCAAAATATACAAAAAGTATGTTTTATCCTCCAGACAAAATTAATTGCTTGCCCTTGTTTAATTTCTATTTTTAAGTAAAGCACTCCATCACGGATGTTAGCTTGCCCCCTCCCCATACTGTACTTTCTAACAGCAGTCTCACTTTGCAAGCTGTTTCAACTATTTGAAAGCCCTGCTGTTTTTCAGTATTACTAAACACTTTCTCCTATAACGTGTGGTCTTTCTAAATCCCACATACTCTTGGTTACAAGTGTTTATTTTATTTCAAAAGAAAGGTATGCAAAACAAATAAGTCCAAAGTACCTACTGATTTTCCTTATTTCAGAACATTAGATGCCCCCCACTCTGTACTTCTAACTGCAATCTGTCTTTATATGCTGTACTATTTGTATTCTCTGCTGTTTTTCTACTTCTACTAAACATTTTCTCTTATAAATTTTTGTCTTCCTAATTTCCACATAACTCCTTGGTAAAATTAGCTTATTTTATTTCAATAAGACAGGTATGCAAAACAAGCAAGTCAGAGTACCTACTGCCTTTTCTTATTATTTCTGTAGACTTGCATATCTGTGAAATCAGGGCAAGCCCTTTTCATCATACTATTGGCTATCCACCACTTTTTTGGTCTATTCCAATCCTCCCCCTCTCCACAAGAACAATTGCAGCCTAATCAGGGCCAGCCAATTTCATTATAACCTATAAACCTACTGATAGTCTTCCTTCATCTGTTGCCTGCTACACTCCCATCCCTGCCCCCAATTACCACCCACCACCAGTGGTCCTACCTTTATTACAAACAGTAACCCCTCCCACCCTTTAAACAACCTATAACATCACCACACCTATACTTCCTCCTACAGCTTCTCACTACTATCCCTCCTATTCAGTTAATATGTACAAGCACACTGTACCTATACTCACTGCATGCACACTCCTTGCATACATCACATCTTACCAAACCTCCACCATTCCCGCACTCAACCACTACCAATGGACCACCACACACACCACCACTCATATCCCACCTCTACTCTACTACTCTCTCATCAGGTCAACAACCTTCCCAATAACCCTCTATATAGACTTCATACCACAATATTTCAACTAAAAACAACCCCACAACCTAACATAATCCTACCACCATACCTATTGCCCACAGAACACAATCAAAAAACTTCCCATATAAGCAAGCATATACAGAAATTGATAAAACTAATCTCATCCATATCCAACCTAGCACTCAGTGGAGACATCCATCCTAATCCTGGTTCCTCAATCTTCAATCCCTCCCCTCATAATCAGACTACAAACCACATCTCCCAAATCACAGCCAATAGAAAGCCAACCAACCTCCTTCTGATAAGCCTAAATATTAGAAGTATATGCAACAAGGTGCATGAATTCCATGCCACCATAGACTTCTACTCCCCTGATGTAGTAATCCTTACAGAAACATGATTAAATCCACACATTACTAATGAGCAAATCCTCCCTACCGGTTACAATATACTAAGAGTAGACTGACTAAACAAAAAAGGAAGTGGTATAGCTATAATATTTAAGCAGCATCTAGACATCCAGATCTTAAAGTTAGCAGCTCCCCAAATAAGTAATAAATAATAAATAAATAATATATACCAACCTTAAAATAAACCAAAATAAAACCCTAAACATAATAGGTTGCTACTTTCTACCTGGCCACAACATCCCTCCACTTGAAAACCTTCTCAGCTGGACTACCCTCCACCTACCCCAAGAAACTTTAATTCTAGGAGATTTCAACACTGACTGGCAATCCTGCTCTAGCAACCACCCAACCCATCATGTAAATCTTCATGGCTTCACCCAACTAGTCCAGTCACCTACTAGGATAAATAACTCCAACAAACACACTACCCTTGATTGGATACTAGTCAATAAGAGCACCCAGTCATATATAGCAGGCTGCTTATCTGACAGCCTCAGTGATTACTTCCCAACCTTCCTACTAAGAAAACACCTTTATAAAGCAAAACCCATCATCTACTGTCAAATACTCAAAAAAACTAACTTCAACCCTCTCTCATTCAGCTCATCCCTAAAAAACTGTAACTGACATCCTCTAAAATAACTCAAACTAGATGACGCAGTTGACTACTTTAATAAAACATTCCTAAGCATCCTTAATTACCACACCCCCATAAGAGTTCTTGAACTAGAGCCCAACAATCCCAATGGCTACAAAAAAAAAAAAACAAATCTGAAATGAAAAACAGGGATAAAGCATGGGACAACTGGCTCAAAACCAAACCCCCCTCTAGTAGGCAAAAATTCCCAGAACTATGCAATAGAAGCAAAAAGCTTATAAAACAGGACAAAATCCAATACTACCAGTCTGCACTTACCTCTTCCCAACATAACCCCAAACAATTCTGGTCCTCAATAAACTCCATCCTCCACCCAGGTAAAGTAAGTACACCCACTCCTAACTTAACTCACTCATCCAGAAATATTGCTACCTCTTTCAACAATCACTTCACACAAACCATACTATCACTAGCTAGACAACACAACCCACACCATCAACTACAACTAACAATCTCCCCACTAGCTTCTCTTTCTTACTTGTTCCTACCTCTAAAAAAAAACAACTACTAACTAAACTTAAAACCACCAGATTAGCAGCAGACAACCTCCCAAGTGAGTACATTCAACTTGCAGCTGACGCTCTAGCCTACCCCGTATCACTCTTGATTAACAGATCTCTGTCAGAAAGTTATGTTCCCACACTATGGAAAGTCTCACACATAATTCCCCTACACAAAGGAGGCCCCTCCACAGATCTAACAAATTACTGCCCCATAGCTATTCTCTCGCCACTCTCCAAAATACTAGAGAGATGCATTCATTCTCAAGTTTCAGATCACCTCCTTGCTAACAACCTCCTCTCCAACACACAACATGGTTTCCGACCTAACCATAGCACCACCACTGCCTTACTCTCTTTCTCTAACACTATCCTACAAAATAAAAATGCAGGTTATCTCTCCTCAGCTACCTTCCTGGACCTCTCTAAAGCTTTCGACATGGTCCCACACAAACACCTCATCTCTCTTCTCAATAACTTATCCTTCTCTCAACCAGTCATCAACTGGTTTCAGAGTTACCTATCTGACCGCCAACAAGCAGTTGTTTGGCAGGACAACCTATCCCCCCAACAACCAGTCTCCAAAGGAGTTCCCCAAGGGTCCATTCTGGGACCTCTACTCTTCTGTATTTTCACCAATAATTTAGCCTCAACCACAACACATGGCACACTCATACAATATGCAGATGACTCAACCATTATCTGCATAACCCACTCCCTACCAGAACTGCAAAAAGTCACACTGGAAACATTTTCTTCTATTGAAACTTGGTTATCTGATGTCCAACTAATACTCAACCCAAACAAAACAAAATTACTAATCTTCCAACCCACCAAACTTACCCTAGACAGCTCTCACTTTAACATCACAGCAAAAGACACCACTACCATCCATCCTACAGAGCACACCAAATTACTAGTAGTAGAAATAGACAATAAACTGAACTTTGACATTCACATTTCCATGACCATTAAAAAAGTGTACAACAAACTAGGAGCATTATATAGAAATCAGCAACTACTTAACAAAGCAGCTAAAATTTCAGTAGCAAATTCTCATCTTATCTCTACCCTACTCTAAGCCTCTCCAATATTTACTAACCTTAGACAATGTGATCTAAATAAGTTCAAAACCTGCTACAACAAAATTGCCAAATTTGCCACAGGGGCTTCCTACCGTACTCACCACTGTCTGTCACTAGCAGAACTGGGCTGGCTAGAGCTCCACCACCTCCTTCAATGGTACCAACTCGCTCTCGCCCACAAACTAATAAACCAACCACTAAAAGTCCCATCCTTCCAGAATCTACTCCAACCCTACATAACCACGAGACCACTAAGATCCAGCCAGAAAAATCTCCTACAAGTCACAAGAGCCATTAACTCTGCTGGAGAAGCATTATTCTCCTGCACTATAGCCAAACTCTGGAACTCCCTCCCATCTTCAATTACCTCTGTAACTTATTGCACCCACTTCAAATCCTTACTAAAATCACACTTCAAAACTTGCCAGATATGCCCTTGCAACCCCACCTCTAATACCATCCACTCCCCCCACCCACTACCTCTCTCATCAACCTATCAACAACCTACTCTTAGCAATCTTGGCTACTCATGTTCCCAGCTACCTGCGACATAAAACTAACTTCTTGTAGCAACAATTGCTAATGGCTGTTATGTACCTTAAAAACAGATTGTATCAATTGTTCACTGATGAATCTCAACTACATTTGTAACCATGTTTAGTATATGTCACCATATTTTAAAATTGTACTATGTTCTACAGCTGTTTTACATCTATTTTCTTCTTGTCTTGCATCCTTAACTGGACTAATGTCTATATTTAAATGCTATGTTTTTAACTGTATAATGCAAATAATACTTAATGTGGAGCTTTTCTCCCCGGGCCTCTGCTGAAAATGGTCCTGTGTCCAGTCGGACTCTACCAGTCAACAAATGTAAATAAATAATAATAAATAAATAAATATCTACTTGGGTCCCCAGATCCCTTATTACATCTTCCGTATTTAGGGGACTACCACTTATGTGGTAGTTTGTGGGTACTTTGTTTTTTCCAAAGGGGATGACTATGCACTTTTTGGCATTTAGCTTGAGGCCATGATTTTGACACTAGGTATCTGTCTCAGTGAGACGTTTTGGAGGATGTCTGTGTCAGCAGGAGAGTCAATTATATCTCCTAGACCACTTTTGTTGGGTCTGTAGGATAATGTGAAGATTGTAGTCACTAACTGTTGGCATCCATTGGTTTCCAGAGATCATATCCTTCAGGGATGTTATATTACAACAATGCATGTAACAGCAGTTAGTGTTTCAGTTTGTAACACCATTATGTGTGATATATCCCTCTTTCTGGCCCCTTGTCCCCCAAGTACATCATGCATTGTCCAGATGTCCTGCACTATGAGGTGCAGAGGTATGGTATATCATTAATTACCGACTGCACTCCAGTTATCATTCCAGTGATCTAGCAGGCTCCTGACCGTGGTATGTGGCAGTGGCCAGGATTATGGTTTCACACCCTGGAAATTCTGTGGAAATATGTACATATGACTGTTATGTATGTCTGGCCATTGTGAACAGACTGCCAAGATTGTGTAGCAGTGTTGTGCATAGATGTTTGTTGGGCTGGGTAGGGAGAGTAGCAGATGTGAGTGCCATACATCCTTTAGCTATCTGACTGTGCATCCTGCTACAGCTGCTGGCAGTCTATTAGGTCTGTATGCTTGTAGCAGCAGGCTGTAAAATGCCCTGTAACACCACAGGATTCCCAGTACACTGTGAGTTTGGCCATTATATGTCAGTGTAGTGTGTGACTGGCTATCAGGATATGTTTGTTCAGACAGTCATTCTACTCTGGAGTTAATTTTGGGTACTGGTATGTTGCTGTGACTGTCGTGCAAATGTTTTTGGGCGGACATTTTTGCACCACTATCTGCTTTTAACTACAGTTCCATCCCCGTAGTGCATGCTATATTTGAATATACATGGGTAATTGCCCAGAGCTGATGTGGGGGAGTGTCGTGTTGGTCTTACTGTGCTTCATAAGGTGCTGGGTGACATGTTTGGCAGCTGTCAGGGGATTTCCATTCTGTTACATGACTGTGGTCATACCTCTATACTGTCCAGAGGCTTTGACACTGTCCAGATGCATGGCAAATATGTTTGTTCTGTTCCCCAGACAGTTGTTGTCCTTGTCTAATCAGTAGGATACTCCGGAGAATGCAGTTAGCAAATGTTAACATCCATTGGTGTTGCTGACTTCATATCCCTCAGAAAAGATATGTGACAACAAAACCCTGTAATACCAGAAAATGTCAAAATTTATAGCAGTAATATGTCCAATATATTCCTGTGTTTGGGCCTCTGTCTCCTAATTATGTTGGGCTTTGTCCAGATGTCATACACTAAGAGGTTCAGAAGTATGTAGTATCATTATTTATTGCCTTCATTCCTGCTACCATCCCAGTGATGTCATAGACTCCCCACTTATGTAACAAGGAACTGTCCATAGATATGAGTCCTGTGCCTATACATTCTGTGGGAAGGGAAACTGTACATTTCAGAAGTCTATGTCTGGCCATTGATAACAGACTATAAGGATTGTGCAGCAGTGTAGTGTGTACATGTTATTTGAGCTGTGTAGGGAGGGGGTAAATATGAGTGTCATGGGCCCTTTCTTTCTGACTGTGTATGCTGCTCTGATTTCTGGTTCCCTATCACCTGTATATGTTTGTATGGGAAGACAGTGACATATCCCATAACATCTCAAGATTCCCACTACACTGGGACTTGGGGCAGTATATGTAGGGGTAATGTGTGAGTGGCAAATGGGATATTGTTGCTCACACAGTCTACTGTAGTGTTCAATTTGCTTACTGATATATCATTGTGACTGTGGTGCAATTGGTTGTGGGTATGCACTTTCACACCAGTGTCTGTTTTCCATTAGTGTTACATCCCTGTAGTACCTGTTATATTTGCTAATGCATGTGAACAGTGACAGAGCTGGATTTGGGTAGTGTTATATCGGTCTGATTGTAGTTTGGATGTTCCTTGGTAGCTGAGTGTAGTTTCCTTAATGTTGTGTTATGTCCACACATTCATAGGATGTCCAGTTGTCTGGCCGATATCTTTGGTCTGGTCCCCATGATGTGGGGATTGAGGTCACTAACTAATGAGAAGCAATTGAGTCCCAGACTTGTGATATTTCAGTCAATATATGTTAGGACATACAGTGTTAATACATCAACCTTCGCAGCTTATCTACTCACGTATTTTGGATATGTCCCTATTTTTATGCCTTTTCCCCCACTTTGTCAGGCTTGCTCCAGATTCATTGCACTAAGGGGTTTTGAGCATACCTCTCCACTGCCAGGATTTTCATAAAATGTCCAGATGTTTGGCCCATACTTTTGTTTTGTTCCACAATTTATTTGCATTTCTCTAGTAAATCACTGTGATGATCCATGGATTTATGTCAGTAAATAATGACATAACATTTCAGTTTCCATCCTCATATCCTTCAGTAATTGTCTGCTGAAATGCACCCTGTTGCTGTAGCAAACGTCTTTGTTTCTAACAGAGATATTTTAAATATGTCCCTATATGTGGCCCATTCCCCCCGCCCCGTTTTATAGCCTTTGTACAGGATTCTTGCATTTAGAGGTTGAGAGGGATGGTTCTGAGGTCTTACTGCACTGCATGTTATACACACACACACACACACACACACACACCCACATATACACACACACACACACACACACATGTATATATATATATATATATATATATATATATATATATATATATATATTTTTTTCCTTCTTGTATATATTTATATATGTATATCTATATTATGTATATAATATTTTATATATATATGTTTCAACAGATATATATATATATATATATATATATATATATATATATATATATATTTTTTTTTTTTTATATATATGGGTCTACTGTATATAATCGAAAACTCACTTTTTCAAAAATAAACAGTAGACCCACAGTTACGAGAAAGTGAACTTAAGCGAAAGTGCACTTCCACAAACATTGGTTCAACAAACCAATAAAGAACAGAGAAACATTGTTTTTGCAGGAGGGCAACAAGCCCCCCTGTAGCCCCCACAGCCCCCCACACCCCCCTACTTAAATATATCAAATCCAAGATTGCACTACAGTGGGGGAAACACGTACATTTTCTTTCCCCACTCTAGTGTGCTTCGGCACCTGTGTTCCTTAATGGTTCATTGAACCGTACTTCACAGAAGTGCACTTTCACATAACTGAGGCTCCACTGTTCATTTTCGAACAAGTGGATTTTCTGTCTTTTATAGTAGACCCATATATATATATATATATATATATATATATATATATCTATATACAACACATAAATGATTCCACAGAACCTTTTCCCTAATGTTGCATGCCTCTATTGCATGATGTATTTGAAAAAGCAACATTAGGTCCTACAGTTCAGATGGTGTAGTGGTACATTGATCTGACTATAATGTACAGGGTCATAGGTTAAAGACTTGGGACTGATGTTTTTTTTATTAATGTTAAATGACCAGAATGCATGATATGTTTATTAAAGCATTGCACATTTTCACAGCTCAGATGGGGTAGTTGTATATTGCTGTGATTGTAGAGCACAGCATCCTGGGTGTGGGATTTGGCAGGATTGACTATTTTGTTTCAGGACAGAACAAGGTCTGATAGATTCAGAGTGATTAAGGTACTTTTAAGTAGTTGTAAGCAGTTTTGCATAGGTTTGAATGATGGCAAGTGATGCCAAACTATGGTTAATCTGTTTTAATTAACTTACCGCCACTTACCCCGTGCTAATTTCTTTAAAAGAAAAGGAAAAGGGGTGATAGGAAAGTGGTGAAAAAAGGATCATGCAGAGGGAAGTACAGTATGAAATGTAGCTATGGATGTGCAGGACAGGTGTAGGAAAGGTCCATAGCTATCCATTTCTTCTACAGCAACAGCTGTGAATTTGGGTCTACTTTAATTAACCAAAAGATGATTCCAACGAATGCAAATACATCGACACATATACATCGAACCGCAAAATGAGTGAACTCACAAAACCGCAAAACTCAAAATACCGATTTGTCATACTCGGCCAACCCCATCGCCCAAAACACACTACCCACCCAAACAAAATAAATAAACCACAAACATACACCAACCAAAACCCTACTTCTAACCCTACACTAAACCCCACATACACCACTATCTATGCACTCTTCTTAACCCCTCCCTAACCCTAAGGTCCGTAACTACCACACACTTACCCTACGGAGCTATACCCAAACAAAATAAATAAACCACACGCATACACAAACCAAACCCCTACCTCAAACCCTACACTAAATGTTAAATACATTACCCATATTACATTACCTATCTATGCACTTACCTTAACCAGCACCCTAATGTCCATAACTATCTCACACTTACTTTACAGATCTGTAGCTCAGACGGGCCAACCAAAACACTTCCACATTTCGAATTTCGCAGTAATTTCATGGCTTTGTGAGTTTGCTTACTTTGTGTTTCGATGCATTTGTGTCAATGGATTTGCTGGAATTAGCTTTCGGTTAAATAAAGTAGAACCATGAATTTCTAAAGAATTTGGATATGAATTTGGACACTCAAACCCCTGAGAGAGGGGTAAGGACAACAGTAATGTGTTGTCAAGCCAATTGGACCAGATTACATGTGTCCAGTGGACAAGTGTGCAAAATGGACTGCTATGTATGTGGCATAATTTTTTGGGGGGGAACAGATGCCTTTTTTTTAAGGTGAGAGTGGGATGCTGGGGAAGGATAGTAGGTATATTTGGGAGGTAAGTTGGGTAGGAAGACAGACAAGACAGCAGACAGGGGTGGTATATGACACATGTTGGGAGTAAACACCTTGGACGGAGAGTGTGGTTCTGAATCAGACACCCATGAGCCCCCAAATGGATACAGTGGGACTGAGATCCCCACCCATGGGCAGTCACCACTGCACCTTCATGGCCCCAAAGGTGGCTGTAGTGGGGGCTGGACAGGAAAGGTAGGCTGACCCTCAAGTTGCACCAGGCAGCCCTTAATCTGGTGCAGCTGTCCACCAAACTCCTTTTGGATGGCACTATGCACCAAACCCCAGAACTGGCTACTGGTGATGTTTTCCTGTCCTTGCCCACTCCTGGGGGGGACAGGCCCCATCCTCTGAGGTGGTTCCACCCGAAGGTGGTGCAGGACCAGTGGCTGAGGAGGTCCTGGCTGAGTTGGGTCCCAGAAATGCTGGGGCCTGGTGCCACTGCCAGCCAAGGTGGGACAGGTGGATCCACCGGGATCTGTCTTCCCAGACATGCTATGGTGTTGAGGTTTTACAAAATATGTTGGTTAGTCATGAACAAAACATTTCAAAATTAGTTTTAACAGCATGCATGGGTGTTCCAGTTAACCCAAAACAATAGATTTGAAACAGTTGCATAGCAAACAAAGCAATGCATAAATGGTACAACAGTAGGCATCATAATGGCATGCAGGTCACCAATGATAGTATTTGAACAGGGAACATTAATAATCAAACAATTCAATATTTGTAGAACAATAGGATACATGTCCCAACAGTAGATTTGGAAAAAACATACCTGCATATTATATGTATGAATTATTGGTGCAGATAGGAGGGGGAGAGAGATGTCAATTAACAACTGTATAGGCTTCGATTGTTCACAACTATACTGATCATTACTCTACACATTACTCTACAGGTATGACCTCATTTTACATTTACCTTTGACCTGGGATTGGGCAGTGGAATGTTTGTACACAGTGTATTACTAATGCCTTCTTAAAACTAATACATACATTTCCTTACCTGGCAGACCTGTGGAGAAAATATCTGTTAACACTACTTGACTGTTTCTACACATATTCACATATTCAAGGTTACATATGTGACACTGACAGGGGTTCCCTGCACTCATGCTGTGTGTGTGTGTGTGTGTGTGCTACTGCCATATTCTGGCTAGATTTCTATCTGTCACCCTGGGTATTGGCAGCGGTGACCACTAGCTGTGACAGCGTGTCACTTGGACATTTATCAGAAGAAACCTCTTGGTGTATGCACTTATCTTGCTGTCATTTGCAGCCTTGGGGTTGGACAGTGGAAGTGTTGCACACAGTGTATTAGTACAGCCTTCTTGCAGCTAATAGAAACATCTGCTTAACTGGCAGACCTGTGGGGGAAGTTTCTGTTAACACTACCTGACTGTTTCTACACATATTCACATATTCTTGGGTGAAATTATGCATACAGCTTACTACCACTCCCAGGATTTGAACTGTGCCTGTTTGTGCAAAAAGAGGAACTGCTGCTTGTTATTTGTCTGCTTTATGCATAATACTCTTCTTGTTTGGACAACCTGACCTTGTAATTTTGACATTCAGGGATTGCAGATAGTTCTTGTACTGTGTATTAATACTTTGACATATTACGATCTGGAAATCAATGATTAACACAAAGCACTGCTGTAGGGGATGCAGTATAACAGTTTACAGAATACTATTCAGGGATCAGATCTTGGTGCATGGAACATTTCATATAGTTGATCTCCTGTTTTACAGCTCCACATTCTTTGTCAGATGAGTTTAAATTAATTCATGCTGTCAGAGATATAGTTGCTGTGCAGAACCTGTACACATTTAGATTCATACCACCACATACCAAAGTAAATACAACAGTCTGTTTTTTTTTTATTTTATTGAAGGGTACTGGCACTTTTATTGATAGATATCCTGTACATCAATATTATTCTGCTAATGTCTCATTTATTCATTACACACAGTACACATTTTAACCTACTCACAGTTGACATTCTACTCCTTTCTATTTATTTGCCCTGAATACTGCAAGCTAGATTTGTATCACCAGCCTCCCAGTGCAGCCTTAGCAACCTGCTGGCATAGGCATCTATATTCACAGCCCTCTCATCTGCAGCTGTACAGGAGATAAAGAAACATTTATGCATACTTCTCAATCACATACGCAGGCTGGACTTTGGTAAACACTAATTGATGCTGATGCTTATACATTTCTGGGACAGTCTGTGCTCATGCATCTTGGGTTCACTGGTCCAAGAGCTCCCTCTTGCTATGCCTGAGGTTAGCAAAATGGTGCTGGACCTGCTCACCAGTTCGAGGGATGCCAGTAGCACTGGTGAGATCACGTGCAAGACAGTCCCAGGCCTCTGCTTTTTATTGGGAGCCCTTGTACAAGCCCTGCAGCAGTCTCACCTCATGGTCTTTCACTAGGAGTCCAACCATGACCCTGGACTCCTGCATGCCCCAACATTGCGCCCAAAAGTGCGAACCTTCTCCTACGCCTGCCGTAGTGCCTGTAAGGATGAGCAACAACTGGTTTTGGCTGTATTCCCACCTGTGAGGTTTAAATAAAGCAAAATTCCCACCCTTTGCTGTCATCGGACCATTTTAAATATGCTGAGCTAAGCTAAGCAACGCACAAACCCGCTTAGCTAAGGTTGGCTATGCTTAAAGGGATAGATGTTGAGCACTGCTTAGCAATGAGCAAATCTGCTTAGCTGGGCTACTTATTGTTTAGCATTTTCATTTAAGCAATTCTTACACCAGCTTAGCATGGCTGAGCACTACTTAGCATGCTCACATTTCATTTTATAAAGTATCAGGATTGTGGGATTGATTCATCATTACTGACATATTGTAATTTTATGTTTACCTTCCATGACATCCCCCTACTTGCTTTCATTAAATTATATTCTTGTGTGACTATACTGTATGGGGAACTTGTGTTTATATGGGGGTTTCACATCTTTTCTAGAGTGACATCTCACTTTTGGACCTGCTACACTACCCTGATTGACAAAAACAGTTGCTACATAATTTAAGTTTACAAAAATAATTTTAACATTACTTTCCCATGGAAAAATAAGTTGCCTGTCTTGGTACTCAAGCCATAAACACCTGCATGTAAAGCCAGAACTCTAACCACTACACTATTCTATCTTAGAAATTTCATCTGTATATTTGCATTTATCTCCTATGGGATGTTTAAGCTATGCTAAGCGGAGGGCCATAAAGCACACACCTGCTTAGCTACGTTTAAACATTCCTTAGGCTAGAAAAAAAGTATATATTATTATTATATTATTATGTTATATAAGTGAGACTTGTGATGTTCTGACTACTAATTGAGGACTGCAAACGTGAAATAATGGCATTCATTTGGCTTTCAGTCTTCTATCCTTCAGGGACTCCTGCTAATACATATCCTGTTTTCTATCAACTTTCAAAGTGTGTGAGGGCAGTTTTTCAGATGTGTCCCTAATTTATTATTTATTCCCCCATCATGTGTACCTTTGTCAACATGCACTGCTGCAAGGAAATATTGGCATACATTTGCTTTCACCCTTTCTACCTTTCCATAATTCATGCTAATGCATGACCTGTTTTCTATCAACTTTCTAGCTTTCATGGGCAATATGTGTATTTTGTCCCTGTTGAGGGACTTAGCCCCCATTATTTGTGCATTTGCACACATTTCTTGCTTTAGCAGGTTGCAGAAATTTCATATGGCACTTTAGCAATGCAGGGATTGTGTCACAGAACCTGTCACACACCCCCTGCATTGCTTTTTTCAAGTCAATGTTTATTTCAGTGTCCGTGGACACTGAAATGATCATTATTTCATTTCAGTGTCAGTGGACACTGAAATACTGGCATAATATTAGAGTAAATCTCTACTATTATGCCAGTTTGATTTCTGAGTGCAGGGGGCATGTTTAGTGTCCATGCACTACTTAGACATGCCCCCTGCACTCGTTCATGGTTCGTGTCCATATAGGGAGTACAGCAGTGCACCTTCATGAATATGCAAGGTGCGCTGCTGTGTTATATGGACAAGAACCATTCCGTGCAAAAATAACTTTATTCTTGCATGGAATTTGTTGAATCCCGGGAATAGTGTGTATTTTGTCTGTGACTGAGTGAAAGCATGTGTGTATGTATGTGTGGGTTGGGTGTATGTGTATTTATATTCATATTGGCCGTGATGCACTTTGGGGAGGCATTCCCCACTGAGCAGCTTTATTTTGTTGTGGTTCACTGAAACCATTCTAACTTCTAGGGAGCGAAGCTGAAGGTACACTGATATTTTTTTTTCCTTTTTTCCCTACTGTAGTGTGACATTGGAGTTATATACATAATTTAGAGTGCAGTGGGTGCCAAAGCCTAACATAGAGAATACAGGGAGAATTGTGCCATGCAAAAAATAAGCATTTTGACTTTTTATAGAGTTTTGAGATATGCTTCATGACACTAAAAATTGGTGAAATGTGACTTTCTTTTGAATGATTCAACAGAACACTGGGAAAGTGTCAATATATACATGTCTGTTTGTGTGCGTGTGTATGTGCGTGCATGCACATGTGTGTGTTTGTGGGTCTGTGTGTGTGTGTGTGTGTGTGTGTGTGTGTGTGTGTGTGTGTGTGTGTGTGTGTGTGTGTGTGTGTCTGTGTGTGTGTGTGTGTGTGCGTGTGTGCGTGTGTGTGTGTGTGCGTGTGTGTGTGAGTGCATGTACGTGTGTGTGTGTATATGTGTGTGTGTGTGTGTGTGTGTGTGAGTGCATGTACGTGTGTGTGTTTGTGTGTGTATATGTGTGTATGTGCGTGTGTGTGTGTGTGTGTGTGTGTGTGTGTGTGTGTGTGCGTGTGTGCGGGTGCACGCGCGCGTGTGTGTGTGTGTGTGTGTGTGTGTGTGTGTGTGTGTGTGTGTGTGTGTGTGTGTGTGTGTGTGTGTGTGTGTGTGCATCCTGCAATGGGCTGGCACCCTGTTCAGGTAAAGTTTTCATTGACTTGAATCAACTGAATGAGGAGACAGGACCCAACTTTCCAATGACCATGAATTGGATTAAGTGCATCACTGAAAAATGGATGTGCGAATGAAAAAAAGATAATTTAAAATATACTAGACTGCTTACTTCAAGTCATATCCTGTGCTACTATATATAAAATCAATCATCTTCACTATCATTATCATCATCAGCCACCCTTTTTTCTCCATTTTCAATATGAGGTTGAGGTGTCACATCAACTGTCACCATCTCTCTCTTGATTCAGATACACTGTCCTGCCTTCTTCAACACTCACACCTGACTGTTGCAGATAATCTCTCACAAAATCCATCTATCTCTTTGCTGAACACCCTCATTTCTTCTTGCCTTCTTCCTGTCTGTCCCAAATCTTCTTCACCATACCACCTTCTGCTTTCCTGAACATGTGGTCATGCCATTGCATTTTGTTCTCCTTGATGTTCTCTGCAATTGGAGCTAATTGGGCTTCTGCTCTGATGCTCTCATTATTTCATCTGTCCCACAGTGTGCATCCTACCACCCATATCAGGCACTTCATCTACATCACCTCTAGTTTCCTGAACTGATCTGCCTTCACTGCCCATGTTTCTGTACCATACAGTAGTACTGGTTGCACCCACACTTTATTTTTCAGCTTCTTGAGCATTCTTCTATCATGCACTACCCCTGACACTGTGCCAATTGGCTGTACCCCTCAGATTCTAACTTTGACCTCCTCATTCAGACTTCCCTTCTCCTCAATCACCCCTCCTAGGTACTTGAAGCTGTTAACTTGTTTCACTATTTTCCCCTGTTTCAGTTCTCATCTTATGATTTCTACTGTTTATTGTCATTATAACTGTCTTATCTGTACTCAGTTTCATCCCATAAGTCTTTAGCTTTGCAATCCATTCCCTTATCCTTTGTTGAAGCTCTTGTACAGAGTCTACCTGTAATGCAACATTGTCTGCATAAAACAACTTTGTTGATCTGTATCCTCTAACCTGTTTGTTAATGTAGTCCATAATCAGTATGAACAGCTTTGGGCTCAGAGGTGAACACTGATACACACCCATTCCCACTGGGAACTCAACTGTGAATCTATACACTCACTGGTCATGCTTGTGTCATTGGGTACTTGTACATAGCTTGCACTAATTCTATCAATATTTCTGGGACTTTGAACCATTGCAGGACTGACCAAATCTGTTTTCTTGCGACCTTGTCATACGCTTCCTCCAAGTCTAGGAATGCCCAGTTGGACTTTTTTCTCTCTTTTCTCACCTCTAGCTTCTTCTCAGCTGTCTCACTGCAAAGATCGGGTTGGTTGTGCTGCATCCTAATCTGAATCCAAAGTGCTTGTCTCTCATCTTGCTTCCTGCTACGCAACATATTCATTGATCAGTCACCTTCTCCAGAACGTTCATGCAGTGTGCACAAGTTTGATACCTTCATCTATACTGTGAATGTTGCTCTTCTTCGTGTACAGTAGCACTGCTATGCCTATTTTCCACTCATCTGGGATATGCCTTTCTCTCCATACTGCTATAAGTACCCTCATATGCCATTTTTCCCTTAAATTACCCAACATATTGACCATTATCTGCAGAGACCTCATCTGAGCCTGCTGCTTTCCATGACTTCATTTTTCTTAGTACTGTTCTTACTTCTAGGGTGGGCTCCTCCTCTTTTCTCATTGTAGGCTGTGTCTGGGGCAATACAGGTTCTGTATGGTTTTCTTCATTCAAAAGCTTCTGCAAGTGCTCCTTCTATCTACCTTTGATGTCCTGTAGACATATGAGCAGATTGTTACTGGCATCCCTTATGAAGGGTGTCTGATGACCATCTTCTTGTTCTTTCTGTCTTTGCCTTGCAACCTGATCGAGTCTCCTTGTGCCATCTACAGAGTCACTTTCCAGAAGATTGTAGGCTTTGTATGCCTTGTTCTTTGTTTTTACAACTGCTCTCTTAGCCTGTTTGATAGCCAGCCAATATTCCTTCTTGGCTGATCTGTCTATTCTACCTCCCACTTTTTCTTGCACTCCTTTTTTCTTTTGATGACTTCCTGGACTTCCATATTCCACCACTAGCCTTCTTTATTTACCTTATTTGCATACGTGGCTCGGCCACATATCTGCTCTGTAGTCCTCATACATGCTATACGTGGCTCGGCCACATATCTACTCTGTAGTCCTCATGCATGCTGTTTTGAGGCGCTGCCATTCTTCTTCCTGAAGTGCTAGAGCCCTCAGTAATTTCCTGAACTGTTGTGCTTTCTCTCTATTCAACCTGCAGATCTTCAACCAAGTTGCTGTTGACCTTAGATCTTTCTCTGACCACTGCTTGTAGCTGATTGTGGCAAACAGTAGTTTATGTAATGGGCTGACTATTTCTCTGTGGATGCCTTTGCAATGACTGATTCTACCCCAATGCCCTTTTCTTACTAGCAGGAAGTTTATCTAAGTTGCATGTTGGTCACGCTTGCATGTGATCTTGTGGTTGCCTCTCTTGCTAGATGAAAGTCCAGAATGTCCTGTATTTCTTTATTCCTGTTGTCCTACCCATGTGGATCCAGGCAATCCTCATATCCTGTTCTGTTTGTCCTGATATGTGCATTCAGGTCCCTGATTACCAACACCAATAAATACTGCCTACTTTATCTAGTAGGTCCTGCAACTACTGCCTGAAAGCAATCTTCTGTCCTCGCTATCACAGCCCTGCTATAGGGCATTGTAAGATTATGAATACTGCCCTATCATTGCATTGGAGTCTGATTGTCATGAGGCTGTCACTAATTATGATCACATTTCTTACTGTCTTCTGAAGCCTCTTACTCACCAGAATTGCCACATCATTTCTAGTCTGTCCTGCTCCTGAGTAGCAGACTCTGGATCCCAAGACAAGTGGTTTTGTGACTGCCCTTTCATCTTGTTTTCTGAATGCAGAGGATGACCAGCCACATCCTTATCATCATGTCATCCACTTTCCAACTGTGTCCTGTCAGTGAACCTACGTTAAGGGTAATAACTTTTGTTCATGTTTGTCAGGTCGATTGGTTTTAGATTCAGCTTTTCCTCAACAGGTAACATAAGCTGGACAACTAGACACCTGACAGCTAGTAGCTTATTGACCCAGGGCTGCTGGGTTTTATGGCAGTAAAAGTATCCAAAACAGCTACTAGTCATATTCTAAGACAGTTCCTGGAAGTCATGCGCAACAAAGCAGATGAGTACATCTACTTCCGAAATATTCTAAGGGTGTACAGGCTGCCATGGCTATAGCCAGCTAACCCTGTGTCCTTGGGACAGTTGATTGTACCTCTGTGCCAATTAAAACCTTGCATAGTGAGGGTGCAAAGTATAGCTGGAAGGGATGGACCTCTCCAAATTGTGAACTGGTGCTCTCAGCAGATTGCCTCATCATTTTTATCTGTTCAACCTTGGAAAATGTATTGTTTGCTATACTCACTGATTCTTGCTCACTTGCATTTTTGTGACTGCATCATTTGATGTAATCACTGTATATCATAAATCTTTGCATACATCGTTTGTGATACACATTTATTTAATATAATATATATACAAAATATGATTGCATCATTCTGATATAAATGCCAATGTGTCATTATTATTTACTAATCATTGCATCTCTTATAGAGACTGATATTGGTTGGAAATGATCAGAGCTCTAACCCAGTAAACAAATACAATCAATAAATATTGGAGGAGGACCTGCAAGTTTGTCTTATTTTGAAAAGACAACCAGCATGCCCCAAAGGGCAGTATGCCTCTGATTGCTTATAGAACTTTGAAATGTGCTGTTTTCCAGTTGGCCAGTAGGCTTGTTTGAAATTTTTTGTATTTGTCTACTATCATAACTTGCCTGTGTTGCATGCTGCAGCTGCTCACTCACATCTTTATTATTTATTAATTTATTTATTTATTGACATTTGTTAAACAGGAAAGTCTAACTGGGACAGGAGCCCATTTTCAGAGGAGGCCCAGGGAGAAAAGCTCTACAAACACATTATGATTACACAGCATTTTACACAAATTTACAGAAATTACAGTACAATATAATAAAATGAGAAACAGACTAATAAATTGTGGGAAGTTACAATATCAGAGAGAAGAACAGAGTAATTTACAAGATATATACATATAGATATATGTACATATGGGCCCCCTTCAGCTGATTGAACTTTTAAAAGTTTGAAGCTCATATGGCCGAGACCATATGATCAAACTTTTAAAGGTTCAAACGGACTGAATGGAGATCCCTGTACAGTATGGAACGGGAAGATTTCCGTTTTTTGCAATGTAGTACGATCTCGGAGTTGGTATATTTAAGTAGTGGGGGGTGTGGGGGTGCAGGGGGGCTTACCCCCTGCTACACATTTTTTTATTTTGTTTTTATTCAGTGTTCGAACTTTTAAATGTTCGATGTTATGGTCTTAGTCATATGGGTTTCGAACATTTAAAAGTTTGATCTATTGAAGTAGATGCATACATATATGTGTGTATATATATATATATATATATATATATATATATATATATATATATATATATGTATACACACACACACACACACACACACACACACACACACACACACACACACACACACACACACACACACACACACACACACATATACATTTTTTGTAAATATTGAAACAGGTTAAAGGTTAAGAAAGGAAAAGATCACTAGAAGGGTATTGTTAGGTTGAAAGAATTAATAAAGGGAAAGAAACATCACTAGTGGGGTGGTTTTATAGGGAGGATTCGAATGATAGTTAAGGTTAGTGAGATTTATAGTAAGAACAGATTTGTTTAAAGTAACATATATCAAAAAGCGTTTCCTGGTTTTAATGGGTAAAGACTGGGGTAAGCTAGAGGAAGGCTCAAGAAGAGTAGTATGTTTATCTATTTGGATAGATGCAGGGGCTTTTTAGTATTTAGTAGGTAGGTCTTTAGAGTGAGTTTAAATTTTTTGAGGCAGCTAATGGTGTTTATGCTGGTTGGAAGTGAGCTCCATAGTTTAGTGACAGTGTATGAGTTAAGGTAGTGTCCAGCTCTTTTGTTTGGTACATGAACAGTTATGAGTTGTTTATTTTTAGAGCGAAGGGTTCTGGTGGGGCTATAAGGTATTAAAATGCTCTTAAGGGCAGCACAGTTGTTTGGATTGTAGACAATTGTATGTGCTATGGACAGTTGAATGAGGTTAAGTTGATGTGGAAATTCCAGCCAGCTTAATTCTTTTAAGACTTGGCAGTGATGTCAGCAGCATGAGCTATCTGTGGCAAATATTGTGATTTTATGGTAGCAGGACTTGATCTTATTTTGTAGAATTGAGTGCAGGTTAATAAAAATGGGGGCACTGTATAATAGGGAGGGAAGGAAGTAAGTGTTGGTGAGGCCTTTTTGGTTGTTCTGTCCATGAAATGTTTATGTCTGTATAGGGCTCCTAATTTGCAGTGGGTTTTTGTAATGGCATTACCAATATGGTGCTCAATTGTAAGTTTATTGTCAATGGCAATACCTACTAGTTTAGGATGGGACACAATTTCAATTTCTGTGTTACTCTGGGAGAAAATATGAAAGTGAGAGTCAAGTGAGAGGGGTTTTGCTGCAAAAAGTAGAAGCTTTGCTTTTTTGGCATTAAGGAGTAGTTGTGATTCAGTTAACTAGGCTTCAATTGCGGTGAAGGTATATTGGGCTATTTCTTGCAGGTGTTGTAGGTTATCTGAGGAGGAAATGATGGTAGTATCATCTGCATATTGGATAATAGTGCTAAGAGGAGAAGCAGTGTGAAGGTTGTTGGTAAATATGTTAAAGAGTAAAGGTCCAAGTATGGACCCTTGTGGTACTCCAGTTTGGTTGGCTTTGTATTCTGATTGGGTGTTTTGCCATTTTACGCATTGTTGCCTGTTGGTGAGGTAGCTATTAAACCATTGGTGGGTGGGTGGGGTACAGCTGTTATTAGAAAGGTGCTGTAGAAGATTTTTGTGTGATACTGTATTGAAAGCCTTCGACAGGTCTAGTAGTAGTACAGAAATAATATTACCCAAGTCGACGGATCTCTGTACAGTATCCATGAAGAAGACAAGTGCAGTGCTTGTGCTGTGTGAGGGATGAAAGCCATATTGGGCGGTGGTGAGTAGGTTGTTGCATGTGACATGGTGAAATAATTGTTTATGGATGCACTTTTCGAGGAGTTTGGATAGTGGGTAGAGGATAGAGATTGGACAATAGAGGGTTAATTTTAGTTACCTTCTTTCATTGCAGTTACCTCCTTTGTGAACTGGGGTGATGATAGATTTTTTCCAGAGGTTTGGGACATAGGATTCTTTAAATGACTGGTTGATTAGAATGCTAACAGGTTATGTGATGGCCTCAGCAGTGAGTTTTAAGTATTCTGGTGGTAGGTCATCAGAGGAGGGACAGCATGGTTTTAATTTTCTGAGGAGCCTCTGAATTTCTGTGGTTGGTATTGGTTGTAGTGAGTAGAGGCTAGATGTTGTAATATTGCTTTGGTAAAGGGGAGAAGAATTGTCTATGAGGGGAGGAGAGGATCTTTCCATGTGAAGACTGCTTTTGTGGGGTAGAGGAGGAGGAGGAAATGAATTTGATAAGGTGAGGGCAGAGGGAGACGAGTCTGTCATTAATTTGTGTATGTTATTTATAAAATGTGACTTGAGTACAGTGGCTATTTGTGATGGTGTTTTTTTCTGTGCCTGGTGATGGGTTTTGTTTGGTGCCAGGGGTAAGGAGATTAGTGATGCTTTTCCAGAATTGTTTTGAGTTGTTTCTATGGTTACTAAGGTGGTTAGAGAAATAGTTTCTCTTGTCAGTACATACTAGCTTTGTAACTGTATCTGAGTAGGTTACATTCATTTTTGTTTTTATGCTATTCTTTCCAGGACTTGTCCCTATTTTGTAAGAGTTGTTTTGTGACCTTTGTTAGCCAGGGAGCATGGTTTGAGTTTACTCTTTTAGTATAAGGAGGGGCTAGGTTGTTGAGTGTGTCTAGGAATATGTTATTAAAATAGTATAAGGCATCAGACAATGGGAGAGATTTTAGTGGGAGCCAATCTGAGAATTTCAGAATGTTGATAAATTCTTATTGATCAAAATGTTTTAGGTTTCTGGTGGCTTTATAGTTATGAGATATGGATATATGTGGAGTGGATCTATAAGTGAAAACAGTTAAGTGGTTGCTGAGTATATTGGGTAGGAAATCATGCAGTGTGTAAGCACAGGTTCCTAGAACCATAACTACCTCTACACAACCTACCCCAAGAACTCTGAGTGTATTTGTTAGTGGTTGCACAAACTGTCTCATTCCTCTTTATGTGTAGATAAGTACTACATTCCATATAAACTGGATTTATATCTGACAAAGCTCGTTTAAGGGTGGAAGTGCTCATCTAGTTAATTTTCAATAAAGAAGTTTTGATTTCTAAACAAGTTATATTGCTTGATTACTCTGACGTCTCAAATGAGCTTGTCTACAGTGTATAATTCTTTTTTCCTGATTTTTTTTTTTTTTAGGATTCTTAGCCAGCAGCTTTATTGCTCATGAGTGCTAGTTTCCCATGTGGTCTATTGTTTTTCCTTATGGGAAGATACATCTTAAGGCTGGAACGCTATTGTGCCTCAACACAAGGATATATGCATACATATATATGAAATAAATAAATATATATACATATATATATATATATATATATATATATATATATATTTATTTATATATATATATATATATATATATATATACATATATATATATATATATATATATATATATATATATATATATATATATATATATATATATACACACATGGGAGGATATGTTAGATGGTCCAAACTGCTTTGTCCCTGATGACCTGCACCTGTTCCTCCAAGACTTTTTTTACATTGGCAAATGCCTTTTTTACCTCAGTAATGTCTTCAGACACTTTCAACATAACAAAATAAAATTCAGGTAACATGAAAGTATTCGTGCTCAACAATTGGAACCATAACAAAAAATATATTATCACCTTTAACATTCCTATAAGAAAAGTGCAGTCCGGGTCTGAACTGTCTGCAAACAGCTACAGTTAACTTTGAGTATGTGTCTAACTGTTTGAGCCAATCTTCATTTTCCCCTGGAGAGCACTGTGCTTTGGCTGTAAGCAGCCCCCCCCCCCCCCACCACCACCACACACATCTTCCACTTTCTCTTATTCCCTTCTGTTAGCAAATAGTACCCATAACTGATCAATACTGTGTGTTTGTTTATTTAAACTATACCACAGTAGCCTACTGATACAAAGTTATCCTGGTTTTCCACCTGAGAAATTAAGACAAGACTTACAGTTTCAGAGCAGTCCTTGGTCAATTGTGATTGTTCTTAACACATGCTTGTCTTGCTTTGTGATTGTTTCCAGCCACTCATACAAGAACCTAACAGGGTCTCTACTCGCTTCGCTCCCCACCCTGCCCCCTATTCCCTCCCGCCCCCAGTGGTCCCACCTTTATTACACTCAAACCCCTCCCATCTTTCCAATAGCCAACCACAGCACTAACCCAACACTACCTCGTCCATATTCCCTCTACTATCACACCTCCTCAACTGACATGTACAAGCATACCTTTCCTTTGCTCACTGCATGCACTCTCCTTGCATATCTTACATCCTACCAAAGCTCCATCATTCCCCCACTCAACCACTACCACTGTACTACTACTCACACCACCACCCATGTCTCACCCATACTCAGCTCCCCTCCCACCAGCTCAAGAACCATCCCTATGCACCCCCCACATATTCTACCAACTATATTACCCAAACGTAAAGCATCCCTACAACTTAACATAGTAACCCTCCCACCATACCTATTACCCACAGAGAACAATCATAAAATTTCCCTTATAAACAAACACATTCAAAAACTGAGAAAACTAATAATCTCATGCATATCAAAACTAGCCCTAAGTGGAGACATCCACCCCAACCCTGGCCCTACCATCTCCAACCCCAATCCTCATAATCAGACTAGAAATCACAACTTCTCCCATATTACAGCCAATAGAAAGCCAAGTGACCTCCTTCTACTAAGCCTAAATATTAGAAGTATATCCAACAAAGTCCATGAACTCCATGCCACCATAGACTTATACTCCCCAGATATAGTCGTCCTGACAGAAACCTGGCTAAAACCTCACATTACCAGTGAGCAAATACTCCCTACAGGTTACGGCATACTAAGAGTAGACCGGCTAAACAAAAGGAGGTGGTGTAGCTATAATATTTAAACAACATCTAAACATCCAGATCTTAAAATCATCAGCTCCACAAATAGGCAATGAAGAAATAATATATACCAACCTCAAAATTAACCGAAACAAAACCATCAACATAATTGGATGCTACTTCCCACCTGGCCAAAACATCCCTCCACTAGAAAACCTCCTCAGCTGGTCTACCCACCATCTCCCCCAAGAAACTATCATCTTAGGTGATTTCAATATTGACGGGCAATCCTGTTCTGGCAACAATCCAATCCATCATGTACACCTTCATGGTTTCACCCAACTAATCCAGTCACCAACAAGGATAAATAAAAACTCCAGCAAGCACTCTACCCTGGATTGGATACTAGTCAGTAAGAACCCCCAGTCATATATAACAGGCTGCTTATCAGATAGCCTCAGTGATCACTCCCCAACATTCCTTCTCAAAAAATACCTGTACCAAGCTAAACTTGTCGTCTATCGTCAAATACGTAAAAAAATAAACTTTAACCCACTCACATTCATCTCATCCCTCAAAGAATGTAACTGGCATGCTCTAAAGTACCTCAGTCTAGATGACGCAGTTGAATCTTTTAATACTACCTTCCTGAACATCCTTAATTACCATGCCCCCATAAGATTTTCTAGAACCAAAGCACAACCCTCCCCATGGCTACAGAAAACCACTAAGTCAGAAATGAAAAACAGGGATAAAGCCTGGGAGCACTGGCGCAAAACCAAAACCCCTGCAGCTAGACAGAAATTCCTAGAACTATGCAATAGAGTCAAAAAGCTAATAAAACGGGACAAATTCCAATACTACCAGTCTGCCCTAGACTCCTCACAACACAGCCCCAAACAATTCTGGTCCTCCATAAACTCCATCCTCCACCCAGGTAAAGTCAGTACCCCCCTCCCCCTAACATCCATCACTCCTCAGAAAATATTGCTACCTTATTCAACACACACTTCACCCAAACCATACTATCACTAGCTAAACAACACAACCGCCCTGCCCTCCAACTCACACCTTCAACTAGTAATCTCCCCACTGCCTTCTCTTTTTCTCCTGTACCTACCTCCAACATAAAAAAACTCTTAACTAAACTTAAACCCACCAAATTAGCAGCAGACAACCTCCCAAGTGAATACCTACAAATCGCAGCTGATGCTCTGGCCTACCCAGTATCCATCTTGATTAACCGATCTCTGTCAGAAAGTTACGTTCCCACATTGTGGGAAGTCTCACATATAATTCCCCTCCACAAAGGCGGACCCTCTGCAGAACTAACCAATTACCGCCCCATAGCTATTCTCTCTCCACTCTCCAAAATACTAGAGAGATGCATACACTCTCAGGTCTCACACTACCTCCTTACTAACAACCTCCTTTCCAGTACTCAGCATGGTTTCCGACCAAACCATAGCACCACCACTGCCTTATTTTCCTTTACAAACACTACCCCTCAGCATAAAAACAATGGCTATCTCTCCTCTGCTACTTTCCTAGACCTATCTAAAGCATTTGACATGGTCCCACACAAACAACTTATCTCTGTCCTCAATAACCTATCCTTCTCACAATCAGTCACCAACTGGTTTCATAGTTACCTGTCTGACCGCCAACAATCCGTTGTATGGCAGAATGACATATCTCCCCAACTACCTGTCTCCATAGGGATTCCCCAAGGATCCATCCTTGGACCCCTACTTTTCTCTGTTTACACCAATAATCTAGCCTCTGCCACCAAACATGGCACACTCATCCAATACGCAGATGACTCTACCATCATCTGCTCAGCCCAGTCCCTACCCAAACTGCAAAAAGTCACACAGGAAGCCTTTTCCTCTGTTGAAACATGGTTATCCGATGCCCAATTAATACTCAACACAAACAAAACTAAACTACTCATCTTCCAACCCACCAAACATACTCAAAACAACTCTCACTTTAACATCACAGCAAAAGACAACACCACTATATACCCAACTGAACACACCAAATTGCTAGGAGTGGAAATAGACAATAAACTAAAATTTGACATTCACATATCCATGACCATACAAAAAGTCCACAAAAAACTAGGAGCATTATACAGAAATAAACAATTTCTCACCAAAGCAGCAAAGATTTCAATAGCAAATTCCCACCTTATCTCCACCCTACTTTATGCCTCTCCAGTATATACCAATCTAAGGCAATGTGATCTAAACAAGCTAGAGACCTGCTACAACAAAATCGCAAAATTCGCCACAGGGGCATCCTACCATAGTCACCACTGTCTCTCACTTGCTGAACTGGGCTGGCTTGAACTCCCTCACCTCCTTCAGTGGTATCAACTCTCACTCACCCACAAACTAGTAAACCATCCACTAAATGTCCCATCCCTCCAGAATCTACTCCAACTCTATTGCACCACCAGACCACTAAGATCCAGCAAGAAAAATCACTTGCAGATCACTAAAGCCAATAACTCTGCTGGTGAAGCACTATTCTCTTGCGCCATAGCCAAATTATGGAACTCACTCCCACCCACAATTACCTCCATACCATCATGCACCAACTTCAAAACTTTATTAAAAGCGCACCTAAAAACATGCTGGCTATGCCCTTGCAACTCCCACTCTAATATCATCCACCCCATCCAACTACTACCTTTCTTTCACCTCCACTAACTACCTTGATGATAGCAAGCTCAGATGCTCATAAGCCTAGTACTTATTATACAGCAGGAACTTCTCATTGTTACATTTGTTAATGCCTGTTATGTACTGCACAGATAAATATTCTAGTTGTCTACTGATGTACTATGTTCTTCATCTGTAAATATGTTGTAAGTAATTTCTGTGTTAAATTGTTAATCACTATGTAATCCAATGTCACTACTGTCTGTTTATTTTACTGTGGAGCTTTTCTCCCCTGGCCTCTGCTGAAAATGGACCCACGTCCAGTCGGACACTCCCGGTCAACAAATTTAAATAAATAAATAAATAAAATAAATAAATATTCCTACAGGCATTCCTGGCCCTAGAATTCATTGATATATGCATGGTCATGCAGACCTGGTTCAAGAATATTGAAATAACTCCAGCATTAAGACCCACTCTACTAGATAAATGCACTAAAGACAGTGGGCTCTCTATATCTGTAAAACAAAATATCACCTACAGATTTTTTAGGCAGGATAATGACCTAGAACTCCTCCATGTCCAAGTTATCATTAGCAAAACCCCATATCAAATCATAGCTAACTATAGAACCCCCCCCCCTCAATGTCCCCCTTGGACCCTAACTCTTACATGACAAATTTGGAGACTCTACTCATTTTGCCAAACACCGTTGTTTTAGGGGATTTTAACCACCATCAGTAGTTCATAGGGTCACAGGTGAATACTAGGATAACTGCCCTGAAGGGCTATTTTAAGTCTAGACAATAACTCAAGGTAATTATCAAACCCTGTACCTTGTGTAATTCAGGTAAGGACCTTAACCATTACACCAAACTCATCGCCATTATGACAAACCCACCCTTTGGTATTATTATTACTATTAGTTGTAGTAGTAGAAGTTGCAGTAATAGTATTAGTAGTAATAGTAGTAGTAGCAGCAGCAGTAGAAACAGAGCCAGTAGCTGAAGTACCAGTAATGGTTGTAGTAGCAGCAGCAGCAGTAGAAGTATTGCCAGTAGCAAAAGTACCAGTAGCAATTATAGTAGTAGCAGTAGTAGTAGTGTAGTAGTACTACTGTCAGTATCAGTAGCAGTGATGGTTGTAGTAGTAGTAATATTTTTTTTTCATTTTAACTTGACCCATTAGTGTGCTACAGAATGTTTGTAATTACATTAATTTTCTATGAGTCAGGCTCACGACAAACACAAGAGGTGTATTTTGTTAAAGGGCCACTTTAGGTAAAAATGCAGAAGTACAAAGCAGTACTGCTTGTTCAGCATTGATAAGGCTTGAGTACAAGGAACTGTGGCCCATATCTAGTAATGCATTAATAGTTGTGGTCAGTAAACACTGACGACTGTATAGGATCATTGTTTATAAACTAATTTGACCTAGCTATGTTGATGGATGGATACCATTCTGTTTTCTTTTTATGAACTAGTATCGTGTTCTAATTCAGCTGAATATTTTATGGCATATTGTGTCCTTAGGTCTGTTGTTGTAAGAGTAATTACTTGCCAGATCCCCTGGGGTGTGCTAAGATATACCTCGTCAGATATTATATGATATCATTGCTGGGGAAGTTGTATTAGCATGCTATTAGCAAGCCTGTTTGTGTTACAAAAAGTCACAGGATCATATGGAAGTATAATTTCTTTCTGGACTTACTGGTTACTGGGATTATGAACCATATGAGATATTTACAGATATTTTCCCTTCTTAATGGGATTTCAGAGCCATCCTTTATTACGAAGTATAAAAAAGTATACTATTCACATGTTGTATAAAAAAGGAAGGCCTACCCACCCTAAGGTTTTAGTAAATTTATTTTTGCCTCTAAGGTATGGAGAGGACATATATCATGGGACCTCTGAGCTTAAACCTTCTCTTCATAGATCCTTCTCTGGGAAGAAAGGAGAGACCTCCTTCATAAGGAGTCATTGTACAACTTATTTGCATATAGTTTCAGTATTGCTGAGTTTCATGCTCATGTTGAGTGTTTGTTGGGAGTTTGGGGGGTGTTTTCTACTATGGACATATCATTGGTTGTTTTTGATTATGTGGGTAATTTCTGGTGTCCTATGCCAGGCTAACAAAGTAGAATTATTTGTGTCTCTTGCTTGTATAAAACTGGTTAAGTATGGCATAATGAATGTCATGGCCACCTGACTTTGTTCTGTCCCTGTTGGAGCTGTGGACACGGGGAGCTGTGGTCATGACCATTCTACTAACCATAATTCAATATGTTCTTCAGATTCTCTTTTTTCTTGTCTGTAGAACATTATTACTATGACAATCAAATGTAATACACTTATAGACCAGTTCAACAGAAACACAGATTTTTTTTGCACATACTGATTACTTTATTACAGGAAACATACATATTAAAACAATATAATCACAAATAGGTTTGAGATGATTGATATCATATTACACAGCTCAGATAAACATAAAGAGGTGGCCTTCCTGAAAGAGAGATGGGAAGATATTAGAGGAAAGGAGGCATGGTCAGGTGCAGAGGGAAGAATGGTAGCTTTTGAACATCAGAATGGTGGGTTGATAGTTACTGTAACATCAGTTTAGCTTTCTTCAAGGTCTACACCCAAATTAATTTGTCTGGTATTCTTGATTCTTCTGTACTTTTTAGTGGGGGAGATGTTATGGAGGAGATCTTCAACAACTAATAATATTAGGAACACTCATGTTACTAATAAGCCAAAGATGTCCACCTTGACCTAGTATTTAATGTTGAAGCCTATTATAAGGAAAAAAAACAGGCTTTTGTATACTCATTTCTCTTCTATTATCAAACTGTTTAAGTGGATTAAATTAATTTGTCCTTTGTCAGTTTTATTTGATAAAATACAAGGAGTTGATTTCCATTAGTTAGGGGGAGGTGAATAAAATACACTGAAATATATATGTTGCATTATGGTTATACCTGTTTAGTTCAAATGAACACAACTCCTTACAAGGGCTGAAACTTGGATATGTCTGCCTAAGCTGCAACTCCATAAATATCTCCAGGTAGATGTCAATTCACTTTGGAAGATTGGGAATGAGACTTCACTTCTGAGGCCTTATGCATTTGTCTAAGGAGATTCAGGGAAAAGTCTCAACTAAAAAGGCTATCTCCAGTTTAGTTAATGCTTCATATGAGGACCTTCCAGCAAAACATAATGAGTTTTATAGGTCAGAGATGTGAAGAAAAAGCTTCAGGTTCTTGGCAACACATTTCTTAAGTATGGAGGTGTGGAAAACTAGGACACAGAATAAGTTAAGGTACTCTCTATTATAGGCTCTTCCTTTAACCCAGGAGAGGTGGAAATGCTATCTGGGAGCCATACTTCATCCACAAAAATATATAAAGAATTTATTTTGTGCAATGTTATTGGTTCAGAAGTGTAGTTAAGATATGTGCAAGTTAATAAAGGACTTTACTGTCGTGCACTGGATTACCATCTTAAAGAAGGATGTAGACAATATACAACAACTTATTCAATACGTGGCATTTTGTCTAAGGCATGATTATACTGTCTACCTGCCGTTTGGTCCAACATGAATTTGAAGGACTAGAAAAGGTTAATACATGATGCTTCTGAATTTGGTTTCTATGGGACGAGCTGTAGACATTGTGTATCTCACATTTCTCTTACAGAGGTTCAGAAGGTGCTTGTTTAACTGTTAACAAAGTACTAAATGATAGGAGAGCATTATGTTTGTTTCTTATCCACTTTCTCCCGCAGAGAGTAAATGATTTAATTGCAGTCACTTTATAAATTGGCAGGGGAACAGACAATCAGAGATTTCTGGATGGGGTAAATAATATTAAAACTCTTTATCCAGGGTTAGCATCTGTATAACAAAAATGTTCTATGGCCTACATACAGACTGTTTTGCTATGTTTAAGTCCAGTAAGGTTAGTTTCATTTCCCTTTCTTTTATCTGCTTGCACTATGGGGGAATTCAATAAAGTCTACACGGAGAGGCAGAGTGGTACGGCCGCAATAAAGAAACTGGCAGCCATGCGATCCAGTAAAAAGAGCAGTGGATTGTGCATGAGTCTGCCGACATAGAAGTATCTGCAGAATGCAAATCACCTCATAAAGAGGTGAATTTTATGCAAATGAGGGTGCTGGAGTGATCCAGCAAGCAGCTAGATAGTTGTGCAGACCCCTTGTAGGTGTCCAAAGTGTACACGGAAAATTACCATATACAAGAAAGAAAAAATAGAACAGGGACTGTAAAAGCTCATTTAGTAGGTCAGGGATTGCATATTAGGAACATATATGTTCAAAACTATGCCTTGTATGTGCAAAAAATAATGCAAAATAATAAAAAATATCATGTTTCGTGCCACGCAGCGGCAACCAAGCATGTCGTTATGCAAAAAAAAAAATAAATAAAAATTGTAAAATCCAAAAACAAGACATATGTGAGAATAATGCATTATAGGACCCTGCAAGTAATATGTACAATGGTAGATTTCACTGGTCGCTAAGGAGGCAGGCCCTAGAATAGTGAAGTATTAAGGTTGTGTGCATGGATCAGTATGCAAATGAGCTGGAGTTACTGAATAACAAAAATGGGGTACTGTGTCCACAGATAAAACTGATGTAGTCCCTGAACCATGCTGGTGTCCACAGAAGAAGTAGCTGACATAAAAAGGGGGTGTGTCACATTATGTTTAAGTGGATTGGAGCTCAGTGGCACCCGTTTGTGTACCGCACAGCTCAGCTAAGCAGGGGTGTGTGTCTAATGCTATTAAGCTTTGTTTAGCTGTGGGGCATGTGTTTCAGCTGGTTTAAGCTATGCTGAGCATGCTCATGCATAGGGGTGTGTCCAGACTGCTAAGCAGTGTTTATACTAGTGGTGCAGGTTTGCATGCTGCATTGCAGATCTTAGCAGGGTAGGTATTTAAAAAAATAATAATAACTTGGGAAAGCCAATCATGTATAAAGTACTGTTAAGCCCTGTTCCACAGACAGGCACTGGGCCATTCAAACCTCTCAATGATATATCTGACAGGTGGAATGCATCATAGTTAGCCAATCACACAGGAAACATCTGTAGCACATGCCCCTATAAAGTATGCATACAACCTACAATCTGATTTTTCCCACATACTCTGCATCATTGGAGTACACACTTAGGAATTTTAACTGACAGAATGCTAGAGGCTGCTGCTGCTCTACTACATCTGTATGTGCTAGAGGTTGAGGGCACTGCTGATAGTGCTGCTGACAGTAGGCCTAGATTGAAAAGGAGAAGAGTGTTCATGCCCAGGGTAACCTTTCAGGGGCTACATGAGCTAGAGATTGTAGAGCACTACAGGGTGGACAGGGACATACTACAAGAACTCACTGAGCTTTGCTGCCCACAACTCAGATCCAGAGCAAAAAGAGGGGAACCCATCCCAGTGGAAACAAATGTATATTAGCTATGGGTACTTTTCAAAGACCAACTGGGGACATAATGGGGGTCTCTCAGGCATCTGCATCCAGGATACTCCACCAGTTACTGGATGCCATGCAAACACATGACAGTGGACTCATTTATTTACCCCGCACCCCTGAGGAGAGGGCCAACAGCATACGTCTCTTCCACCATGTAGCACAATACTCTGAGGTGCTGGGTGCCATAGACTGTACTCATGTACACATCAAAGCACCACCCAGTGAGGAGGGTAGAGTCTATGTCAACCGCAAGGGGTGTCACTCCATCAACTGCCAGGTTGTGTGCAATGCCCAGGGCATTATCTTGAGTGTGTGTGCTGGCAGCCCTGGCAGCTATCATGACTCCCATATCTGGCATCCATCAGAGCTGTACTAGATGTTTTCTAGGGAAGACATCCTGTACACGGCCATCTACTGGGGGATGCTGGCTATGCACTGGAACCATGGATGATGACACCCATCAGAAATTCACACACACCTACCAGAGAATGCCATAATGAGGCACATGCACAACCTAGGAACATCAGAGAGCATGTGTTTGGCTGCTCAAGTCACGGTACCAGTGCCTCAATATATCAGGTGGAACCCTGCAGTACTCTCCAGCAACATGTTCACAGTATGCACCATGCTACACAATATGATCCTGTGGAAACAGCTGCAGCAGGGCTATCACAGGGTAGGGACACACAGCCCCCCCCCCACCAGAGCCTAGGTCCCCACAACCATGGGCACAGGGGGACTCAGAGGAGGAACCCCTTGATCCTGTCCCTGTAGCAGACATAGGAGTACCCAGTATGCCCTGGCCTTAGCAAAGAGGCAACACATTGCACATGCACAGACAAGCTAGGGTCCTAGGGACTGACACCTTACTCCAACTTGCATACTTAGTAAAAAGGATGCCAGCCACACCACACAACATCTACCTTAGCATGTATTGGCTATGTATTGTGTGCATCAGACAGAGTCAGCTCTGAAACACAGGTCTCTCAACTGCTACATCCACAGGGTAAGTCACTCTCCTTTACTACAAATTTACGGGGTACTAGACTATGGTAGCATATGTATAGACCTGCTGCATGTATGTAAGGGAATAGAGTGGGTTGCTGGGCTACTTGGGACAACAGGTACTCTGTCCATTACTGGGTACCTCATAATATGCATGAGGTCACTGGGCTGGAAAACCCACTGCAGTATGCAAGGAGAGTGCAAAATAGAGGGGTCATAGGACAGACAACACTGTCAGTGGCAGAGTCCACTACCCCCAACACACTAGTGTTCCCATACAACTGTAGTAACAGCTATATGTTTACAAGGATATATCTGCAGACCACAGAATCCCAGGCCGGTCACAAAGAACCTGCACAAATGTCCTATTTTACACAAAACGCAGGGGTCACAATAGGGCTCACACAGTGTATGTCTGTCTGTCTGCTGTTGATAATGTGTGGAATTAAACCTCACCTTCTGGTGGCTGACTGGGCTAAGTACATTATCATGGTTAACAGTGTTGATGGTTCGAATTTTGCATGTGAGGTACTCCTATGGTAGGAGTCCTACAGACTGCCAATATGCCTCAATCTGTTCATGCCAGAAAGCTGGACAAAGGCAGAGACAATGAGTGGCAGAGGGCCAGACAAACAGACATTATACATATGCTCTGAGTAACCTAGTAAGTGTCAAGTATAACAGCAGGTTGCAAC
Source organism: Protopterus annectens (assembly GCF_019279795.1). Taxonomy (NCBI): domain Eukaryota; kingdom Metazoa; phylum Chordata; order Ceratodontiformes; family Protopteridae; genus Protopterus; species Protopterus annectens. The sequence continues at coordinate 1,780,623,226 of NC_056733.1, read as the reverse complement.
AGGCCAGATTAGCAGCAGGATGTAAAGGCCATCACCTAACTGTGTCAGCACTTTTCTGTGGGCTCCATGTATTAATATAATACTGGGAAACCACAACTGTATGATGAACAGAGCAGACATATAGAGTGGAATGCTGGACATCCTGTAAAAACATGTACAGTAAAAAGTATGTAGACTGTCACCCTTTGACTGCTGTTACAACATGTACCCCAGTCACATCATACCCACAACCACTCACAGCAGGAAATATACACAAAGCCATGAACAGTGGTGGGACAAAGGCCCAAATAGAAGGAGAAGGATTAACTACTGACCAAAATCTAATAAACTACAGAGAATAACAGGCAGTGCATTAACATGGGTTTCCTGATGTGTATCGAGTCAGTAACTCAAATGTCTGTCAGCATGCCTTAATGTCAACCTATAACAATTTGCTAACAATGTACCAGAAATCAACAATGCTATGTACAATGTAACATACATATGCAGCACTCTATACATTTTATTACAATCATCTGACTTGATAGGTATGAGATATATATTACATTCAGCACACAGCCAGGGAATGCCTTGGACAACATTTCAAGGAGGTGACTGTTGAATCAGGTGCAGCAGCCAATTGGTTGTAGCGCACAAAATCCCAGACTGGAGTACAGGTAGGTCTGGCCTGGAGTCACCTTGTAAGTACTGACAGTCACACTGGGCATGATCCTACACTCAGGTAACTTGAGTCCATATCTGATGCCTTTTTTGCCTGAGGAAGTGATATATGAAAATATATATGTGCATACAGGCAGCTATGTATACGTATCTGTCTCTCCCTAAATCCCTCAGACATGATTACACAATCTATCAGTTTGTGGCATGGATATTATATATATATATATATATATATATATATATATATATATATATATATATATATATATATATATATACATACAAAGCTACATAAAGCTGTAGAGTGATTTAGACCATCCACATATATCTGTATAACATAGTTACATACACACACACACACACATACACACACACACACACACACACACACACACACACACACACACACACACACACACACACACACACACACACACACACACACACACACACACACACACACACCCCTACAGTTACATTTTATATATATATATATATATATATATATATAGATAGATAGATAGATAAAATATATAATTACATATACATGTCTAGATATGTATGCGGATGTATGAATGTCCACACATACATGCAAGATGCTGGGATTATCTGCACCTACACACACAGCAGTTGTTAGGTGGTAACAGACCAAGGCCACATAATGACAGAACCGCCCAACCACAGATCCCTCTGTCTGTGAAGTATCACCCTGTAAACAGACAATGGTGACCAGGTGGTGTAATGTGCAATGGCATCAATGCAGGACTTGGACAGGCCATATTGTCAATGGCCAATTGTCCACCTAGCACACTGCAACTGGATAGACATGATGGAACTGGTACCTGTACACACATAGCAGGGGTAATAACACATACTTCACTGCTAGGACACTAGATATACTAACAGCATAAAGCAGGTTCACTCTGCAGGCCACACATGCTGTGTAATACAAGGCAACTTTGCATAATCCACAAGTACTGTGGCTGCAGCCATGTGTACACCACATTTAACCAGTGGCATGTGCAATACATACTGCGAGCTATAGTGTGTAATAGTAGGTAGGGATTCTGATCTCACTTCAGCCACCTTGTGATATTTTGTGTGTGTGTGTGTGTGTGTGTGTGTGTGTGTGTGTGTGTGTGTGTGTGTGTGTGGTGTGTTTGTGTGTGTGTGTGTGTGTGTGTGTGTGTGTGTGTGTGTGTGTGTGTGTGTGTAGATGTTTCCCTAACAGTGGTACACACATAGCCATCTGGCATTTGTCTGTGCCATGGTTAATCATTTTATGGGCCTGTGAGTAGTGTACTCCTGCACATTGTATTCCCTGTCAATACCTACTGATGTTATCCACCTTAACAGTATTGGCTGACATTATAATAACAGATAAACTCCATGGCACATGCGATAACTACATAGTGCTTTAGTGTATACTGATAGATAGATAGAGGTTCTAATCTCGCAACAGGCAATTGTGTCTGTGGATAAATATATCTCCTTGCAGCAGTGTACCCTTCTAACCTATCTCTGTACAATGGTTATACATTTTAAGGCCCTATGCCTACCTGCCAGCCTCCCCATTGTCCTCCTTTACAGGGCCTTCTGATGTCATCCACCTTAACGGCAATGGCTGACACTCTCAAAACACATAAGATGTGTGGCACAAGTGATACATATGTAGTATTGTAGTGTACATAACTAGATAGGTAGAAGTTCTACTTTGTGTGTGTGTGTGTGTGTGTGTGTGTGTGTGTGTGTGTGTGTGTGTGTGTGTGTGAGAGCAACTATATTGTCTTGCAGCAGTAAGTCTGTCTTACCTATCTGTATGCTGCAATGGTAATACATTTTCAGGCCTTTTTAGGCTCTGTCAACCCCTCCCCATTGGCCTCCTTTACAGGCCCTGCTGATATCATCCACCTTAACAGCACTGGCAGACACTCCCACAACACATAACTGCTGTTGTGCATGCAATTAGTCCATAGTACTATAGTATCTACAACTAGATAGGTAGGGGTTCTAATCACAACAAGTCCAACTCCTTTTGTGTGTGTGTGTGTGTGTGTGTGTGTGTGTGTATGTAAATACACCTCCTTGCTGCAGTGTGTCAGTCTTGCCTATGTGTGTGCAATGGTTAAATATTTTAAGGCCCTGTGAGTATCTGCTGCCCCTTAATAGCCCACATCTACCTAGGCATAAGTGTTATTTACCACCACCTACATTTGCAGGTACACAACACCCAGGTGACAAATATCAAGGGTGGCATGCCTTGTCACGGGGTATGCATGCAGGATTACTCTGTTCACCCCGTTGCCCCTGACACACTGCTATACTCAGATGCACCTAGCTAACCATGCACATACAAAGCCTTACCTTGCTGATGTCATATTTCTGCTTTGCTACCATGCCATCCTGAGCCACTGTATTGCCACCAAGTCTCCACAGCATAGTCACTCAGACTCCTGCAACAGAAACATACAAAGTTCTGAGAGGCACCTGTCAGTCTCTGACACCACTGCCAATCTAACATCATGCAGCAAAGGAACAAACATGTTAATGTGTAGTCAAGACACATGCCAGCATACAGCACCTCTCATGGCATAACAGAACCACAGTAAACAATGTAATGTAATGTACTATTGTCACCCTGTGCATCAGACACATATTTGCATGTCCCTGCATTGATATTATGGATGGCAGGGATGTTGCACAGGTATCATCACATGCACAGGGTGTTGTGTGGGGGTGCCAGAGGCCTACGCTGTGCCAAACAGTTGACATCATTTGTGGGGGTCAGGAAGGGGTGGTGGTCAGCTGGATCATGGAGAGGTACCGTGTGTGTCTGCTGGTAACCTGTATGTGACACTGATGTATGAGTGCATGCATGTATGCAGTCAAGCCATGTGCAACCCTACACGTGGGTATGTTGGGCAGCATTGGTTCGTACATGGCAGACTGGACAGTTCACGGTCTCTGGCCATGAACATGGGAACTGTTTCTGCCAAAAGTGGCACTGGCACCACCATGCCCAGGGTCAGATGTGGTACTAGTCGCTGATGGTGACAGGTGTCTGCTGGGCCCGTATAACCTCACTGAACCACCCAGGACCATGTGCCCATGGTCTGCACATTGTGGTGTGGACAGCACACTCCCTTCTGTAGTGCTGGAAGTACTGTCACTATAGGAGCATGAGTGTGCATGGCCATGTGGACTATCAGCAGATGTTGTGGCTGACATATGGCCATGTGTCCAACGGCCTACTACCACCACATGATCTAGCACAGACAATGAGCGGACAAGGTCTGACAATGTCTCAACCCACTGTATGTCCACTACATCAGTGAAGTGATGCATGGCATTATCAATGTTGTGGATGGTGTCACGGATGTCAGACAGTGATGCATCCATGATCCTGAGCATCCATCTGGTGTTGCATTCAGAACATACCTGTGCTTCCATGACGGACGAAGCATACATCGAGTGACTCATGATGTGACACCTGTGATAGGTGGTGGATGAGCAGCAGTCCTCCTTCGAGCACCCCTGTCAATCTGCCTGTGTGGCACCTCACCAGCTGTCTGGCTATGGCTAGTGTCTGCAGTCAGTGATGCTATAATCACCACACTCTCCTGTTTGATGCCGCCAAACTCTGACTGTCCAATATCTGTGGCCACAGGGGACTGGGTATGTGTGGGCATACTGACTGTGTGTGGGGACATTAGGGGAGGAAGTGGGATGTCAACCCTTGGGGCAGGTTCAGGCCCAACAACACCACCTGTGCCTCACTATGGCCACCACCATCATCATCAGAGTCTGATAAGACATTGATATCAGGTTGTGAGGAGGACACACTGCAACCCCTATGGTCAGCTGTGAGGAGGAAGACAACATACCTACATTAATACCTGCACTATTATGTCTACTGAGCCACACACACACACACACACACACACACACACACACACACACACACACACACACACACACACACACACACACACACACACACACACACACACACACACACACACACATATACAGGTGAGGTACCACAACTGCATTATACATACCACCCCTTATTTCTGATCCCATGCACAACACACAAGCAGACTACAACATACACAGACAAGACAGGCCCTTAATAACATGCACTGCAGCTACGTCTGTTTAATGTTGCCAGTACTATACACCTGTGAGATAGGTAATATGTCAGTGTATGTGATGGACCTACACCTCAACACAATGCACCTGTCTTCACCATACTATTGCCCCCTCTGCAGCAAACTGCATAGACCTTCACAAAAATAAGTGCAAATAGGTTACAGTTCCTGCAAATACCCTACTGTGATTACTGATTCAATGCACTGCAGTGAACCCCTTCAAAACTGAATTTACATGTTTTGTAGTCTGGCTAAGCATAACAGTTCTGTCTACGGCAACCTGGCTGCCCTTAACATGCTTAGGATATATGTGAGCCATACAAAAACAATTTCACACTCACTGGCTACAGGATTTTGGACTCCGGCCACACCAGATGTACCTAGGGAAATGTGAGGGGGAGGTATTGTCAGCAAACACAAATGTGGCATTGTTGCAGGATAATATGTGTGTCTATCAACATGTACAGTAGGAACTGTGATACTGCCTACATTTCATAGGTTCATAGGTTCATAGGTTGGTACTAGGCTATTGGCCCTAGGGCCTATGCAAGCCTAGCCATAACAATTCCCTGGATATTTCTTCCCACAATATCTATGTCTCTGGGCCCCTGTCTAGCAAGGTGACTAACATGATCCCTGGGGTGAATTTCCTATCTCCCATCCAATCATCAAGGTTTCTTTTGAAGAGGGCCAATGAGGCGCTCTGCTTGACATGTATGGCCAGTCTATTCCATAGTATGGGGAGTCTCTGGGTCAGGAACCTATCCCTCCAGCATGTTTTGTTCATTGTGATGACAAGGTTTAGATCCTTGGAGTGTGTGGCTCTGAGGGATTGGGATTTCTTTAAGTGGAGCATGTCCAACAGCTCAGGGTTTGACATAGCCTTGTATGTTAAGCAGAGATCACCTCTGAGTAGATGATATGCCACAGAGCATAGCTGGAGTTTTTTTTAGATGGTCAGCATATGGCATCTGCTTTAGGCCTGTGATTCTTTTAGTGAGGTATTTATGTGGCCTTTCCAGCTGTTGCAGATGTCTTGTGAGGTACATACCAAATGGGGCATTATACTCTATAATGGGTCTAATGAGGGATGAGTACAGTGGGACAATGACCTCCTTTTTTCTGGATGAAAAGCCCTTAGTGATGAGGTGTGCCACATAGAAGGATTTCCTGACTGTTGTGGCAATGTGGCTATCGAAAGTGAGACCACTGTCCACCTGTGTCCCTAAGTCTCTCATCACACTTTCGATGTTTAGTGTCCTGCCACCTATGTAGTAATTCATGGATACGTGTTTTTTTCCAAAAGGGATAATTATACATTTCTTGGCATTAAGCTTGAGCCCATGGCTCTGGCACCAGGCATCTGTTTCTGTAAGGTCCTTTTGTAGAATATCCACATCATTTAGGGATTCAATAATGGCTCCCAGTTTGCAGTCATCTGCAAACTTTGTTAGCCAGAGTCCCTTAGTGTTGGCCTGTACTTCAGAGAAGTAGATACCAAGCAAGAGTGGTCCCAGGACTGAACACTGAGGTACTCCACTTGTCACTTGTCTGGAGCTGGATTTGGAGTCGGCTACTTTTACAGTCTGGGTTCTTTCAGTAAGCCAGTTGGCAACCCATCAAGTGACATAGGGATTTATGCCCAGCTTAGTATGTTTGTCTATGATTCCAGAGTGGGGGATGGTGTCGAAGGCCTTGGCGAGGTCCAGATAGGCTGTGTGGACCACCTTACCCTCGTCCGCAGCTCTGGAGACTGATTCAAAGAAGTCAATCAGATTCAGGAGACAAGATCGGCCCTTCACAAACCCAAACTGGGTGGGGTCCAGTGTTTGAAGGTTGCCAATGTCTTTGTTTATAAGTTCAATGATAATGCGTTCCATGCCCTTACAGATCAGGTTTGTCAGACTGATGGGACAGTAGTTCCCGGGATCCAAGGCGGATCCTTCCTTGTAGAGCAGGATAACTGTAGCTGTGCGCCACTCAGTGGGCATGAAGCCTGAGGTGAGGCTATGATTAAACATGACACTTAGGTGAGGTGCCAGTTCATTTTGTAGTTCATGTAGTACACAGCCTGGGATGTTATCTGGTCCCATGGATGCTGTATTCTTAGCTTTGGAGAGTGCGGTTTCTACCTGTGTGGCCGTGATTATCGGAATTTGGCAATCTTTTGGTATTGAGATGGGCCCTTTAGGGGGTGAGGGGGAGTGAAGTTGGCACTTAATCGATCTGCCAGGATATTGGCAATGTCCTTAGGATCAGTATATTTAATGCCATTCTGTTGTAGCTCAGAGCAGATCTGAGCATTGCCATTTAGATTCTTGACATAACTATAGAATGCCTTGTGGTTGTCTTTGGAATCTTTGGCAATTTTATTTTTGTGACTAGCTTTTGAGGATTTTATGAGGGATCTCAGCTTCTTACTGAGGCTGGTGAGGGAGTTTTTTGCATCCTGGGATTTTCCTCTTTTCTGCAACAGATTCTTCCTTCTGTTGTATAGTTTGTTTATAGCAGGGGACCACCAGATTGGCTTCCTTTTTTTGGAGAAAAGCATCTTGGTTCTATTTGGGATGGCACGATTCATGCATGAGTGGATGTGCTCGTACAGTGCCTTAGTGTAGGATTCTGCAGTTGAACTTCCAGATCCCATTTGGGTGGGTGTTGTGAAGTTTGTCACTTCTGACTTCAGTAACATGAAATTGGCTTTGGAGAAGTTTTTTAAGGAGGTTTTCTTACTGGGGGGTGGGGGTGGGATGTGGATATCAAAGGTGATTTGCTTATGGTCAGACCTGACCAATGAGGGGGTGACCACTGGTGTGGAGCATCTATCTCCCATGTTAGTAATGACCAGGTCTAGATTATTGGAGCCCCTGGTGGGACAATTTATTAGTTGATCCAGGGCATTGGAATTTATGAATTCCAAGAACCGTTGGGAAAAGGAGTTGGTACCCAAGTAGTTTTCCCAATTAATGACAGGGTAGTTGAAATCACCCAGTATTAGGGTGTTTGGTTGTATCTTAATATTTTCCAGTATGTTTAGAAAGGTGTATTGAGAATCTTGGGGCATGGTGGGGGATCTGTAGCAAGCTACAATTTGGATTGCAGTCTTACCTAGTGTTAGTTGCACCTGGAGAATTTCAAATGCATTGTGTTGGACAACTAGCCTGGAGGTGTGAATATACTTGGTGAATATGGACACTCCTCCACCTTTGTGTTTAGGTCTTCGTTTTGTGGCCGAAAAGTGTGGCAAGAATTGTAGCCTGGTATTGCAGGGGTGCTCTCTGGAGCCTTGAACCAGGTCTCAGTTACTGCACAGATATCGATGTTCTCCATTTTTAGGAGTGCCTTGAGAAAGTGCATTTTGAGGTTTAGACTTCTAGCATTGAGTAGCATTACCTTCAGATTTTGCATGCTTGTATCTGTTACGATGGTGGTTTTATCCTTTGAACCTTGCCTAAAAAAGGCACTATAGGGGTGGCAAGAGCTTTAGCCAGTAACCTGAATCCCAGGGGTGACAGGTGCAGACCATCTCTGGCAAAGCATCGTGGTTTGTCGATCATGTCTTCCCAGGCAGACAAATACAGGATCCCCTTTGAATGACACCAGAAGCTTAGCCAATTGTTGAAGTCAATCATTTTGTCCTTATACTGTGGTATCATTCTGGGTGAAGGCAGGATGCTACTCAGTGCTAGGGTCATACCTGCCTGGGTCACATGATCCAAGAGCTCTTCCATGTCTCTTTTCATGTAGTTTAGGGAGGTACGTCTCAAGTCATTCACTCCAGCATGGACAATGACAGAGTCATATTTGTACTTGTTGTGGAGTGACTTGAGTGCATGCATTATGTGGCGGATTCTGGCACCCGACAGGCAGCTGACTGTAATTTTCTCCTTGTTCAGCCTGGTGAGTGGGGCATCAGTGTGCCTGACTATAGAGTCACCTATGACTAAAGTGTTAGGTACATTGTCTTGCCTTAGGGGCTGTTGTTGGGTGGCACACTGGTGTTGTGAGCTATGTGTCAATTTGGTTGTGACTGGTGTTTGTTTGCATTTCGGCTTCGGAGGTCCTTGTTGCTTGGACAGGTTAATGTTAAGGTCCTCCGCATATGTGGGTTTAGTGTTGCTATGTGTGGGTGTTGATGGTGTGGGTTTTGAAGGGCTATGAGTTGCTTGAGGTGTAATGCAGATTTTAACCTTCTCCTCTTGACTGTCTAGCACAATCTTGGCCGGAGAGAGCTTTGCTTCCAGTTTGGCTATAAGTGCATCTCTCACAGGTTGTAGTGTTGGGTGGTAGGAGGAGAGGATTGTCTTTGTACATGAGGCAGTTGCCGCACTGCCCCAGTATGCCCAGATTCACCAGGTGGACAGGAGAAACCACCAGAAGCTGACCCTTGGACATGCCTGTTTAGGTGCTTTTTGTAAAGTTTAAGAGCTGTTTTCTCTTACCTTTGCAAGGTACTTTGCAATTATAGGCTGTTTAGTGCCTATGATTAATTTCTCCTTATTGACAAGGACAGCTGAGTGATTGAATCAGTTTCAGGCTTCATAGTGCTTTCTTGTAAAGTTTAAGAGCTGTTTTCCATTACCTTTGCAAGGTACTTTGCAATTATAGGCTGTTTAGTGTCTATGATTAATTTCTCCTTATTGACAAGGAGAGCTGAGTGCTTGAATCAGTTACAGGCTCCTTAGTGCTTTCCAGCAGGTTCTAGAGCAAGTGCTAGTCGCAGGGGTTCAGATTTTAGTGCTACTACTGAGAAACCAGCTAGTTCTAAGAGAAAATTTGAAGAGTAGACTTTCTGGCACCTGGAATAGTTTTAATATAGCCTCGCAGTGCTGCGCAATGTGAAAAATATGCAAACACACGCGTTTTTAAGCCAGAAAGTTGAAAGGGATATAAATCAGCCCAAAAAGGCTAATAAAATTACAATTTCAGAGCTGGAAACCACTCCTCTAGCGTTAGATAGGGAGTACAATGCTCACCAGTCCCACTGGTAAGCAGTAGGACTTCCCTCTACCACAGCAAGGTCTGGATAGCTCTGAGCACAGAAAATAAAGTCCTGAGACAAGCAAAGCCTGGGATATGGACTGGCTAGAAAAGGTGGGAAATGAGCAAACAAGATAGTATTTTGTTTTTGTTGAAACAGGCTAAACAATGCAATAATACAGTAAATAAACACACAAAAGGCTAACACACTTGAGTGTGTAGTCCTAAACAGTAAATGCAATTAAAACTCTACAAAATTAGCAATTTAAAACTTTTTAAATGAAGCAAGGCAAGTGCACAACTGAAAAACGATTTAAGAGGCAGTAACACAGCAGAATAAGTAGCTAATCTACATATACAGAGAAGTCTATATATACAGAAAAGCAGCTAAAACACACAAACACTTCAGATGCAGTACAACCTAGAGCACTTGAGCTGTAGCAATATTAAGGCAATTACAGTTATAATAAATGCTCTAAAATATACTCTATATTTCCAAAATGTTTGAGAAGCACAGTCAGAACTAAGGAGATTCAGGCAAATTTTTTTTTTTTTTTTGAAAGGGAGAAAGGAGAAACAGAAGGCCTTATCAAATGTTCTCTCTGTATTAGGTAGAATGTGCTAATGACACTAGACTGGGAGGAGTGTCCCAGATCAGATTTACAGTAGGGGCGGGCAACTGCAAAGCCATCAAGTATAAGGGAGGGAGAGTGGGGACAATACTAAAGCTATTAGCCTACAGACAGTAAGCACTACAGAAAGCCACAAAAAGAAAGTTTTAAAACAGATAAAGGAGGAATGAGACTCTACAGAATGCTTTTTTAACTGCAAACAAATCAGTTACCTGTGCAGATTAGTTAATAGCAATAAAAATACACTCAAAAACTGTGCAGCAGGCAATAAAAAGTGCTATATATAAATTACAAGAAACAATAATCAGTATAAATAATCGAAAAAAACAGGATACTTGTATATCTCAGCAAGAGTTGTAAACACCTGTCCTCCACTCTGCTCAGTGTGTATTGACAGAAACTCTGTCAAAGTTAGGGCTTAAATACCAGAAGATACAACCTTAAGACAACTTTTTTTTTTTTTTTACAAAAACACAAAAGAACCAGCCCCCACTAGCCAGCAGCCAATTAACACAATCTAGCCCAGGTAAAGAAAGGCTTCAGCTAATTCAAGATGGCCTGGTCATGTGCTTTGAACAATCACTGTATAAACAAACAATACACTGTATAAACTAACATTATGAGTATGTGTGCACAAGTGCCCATTACAAATAACCCCCCCAAATGCAGATTAACCTGACATCTGTGTACTGGTATGCAGAGGCTGCCAAAATGACTGTCTCAGTATTACAATGATGAATGCAGGAGGCTTACCTGGATGCTCCTCTGCTGTGAAAACTGTGCCACCCACCTCCATGATGTATGGGGTGATGGATGCTTGAGAGCTGGTGGTTGATGACAGGTTTGCAAGGAACTCCTCTGTTGCTGAGCGTGGTTGTTCTGCTGCAGACCCTCCACCAGTGGCAGCACGGTCCTTGACCACAGCAGTGGCCCTTAGCCATGCAGTATTTATCATATATGTCGCCCGGTGTTGGATCTGGTTGTAGCTTCTTTCCTGTAGTCCTACTTGGTTTACTGATGTGATGATGTCAGCCCACAGTGCAGCACACTGCTCCTGATTTTGTCAACTCCTAGAAAGCAGGATGTGGTGATGGAGTCTGAGGCTATCCATGATCATGTTGTTTTTGGCAGCAAAAAAGGTGGGTGCCTCCATCTGTACATAGTTTCTGAAAGACTGGAAGAGAGGAACACTTCACAGGACCACGTACATTGCTCTCCACTATGTACACAACCTGTACATCCAAACTGGCCAACACTGTCCTCCACTAACCACCACATGATACCCTACAATCTATCAACACACTATGTATAGGATCATAGGATCATATGAAGTTACTAGGCTATTGGCCCTGAGGCCCTTATAAGCCTAGCCAAGAGTTTAGCCCATGCATAGACAAATCAGCACCCAATGCCCCTGTCCAGCAGGGACAAGGGTGGAATCCCAGGGATGTATTTTCTATTTCCCATCCAGTTATCCAGATTGTGCTTAAAAAGGGGTAAAGGGGTACTCTGCTTGACATGGAGAGGGAGTTTATTCCATAGATGGGGTTCTCTCTGGGACACAAATTTGTCCCTCCAGCAAGTCCTACTGATGTCATAGACCAGGTTGAGGCCGTGTGTGTGGGTTACTTGATTGGAGCTTGACTTGCAGATATGCACCAGCCCCATCAAGGCAGGGTCCGAGATCACCTTGTATGCCAGACAGAGGTCACCTCTGAGGAGTCTGTATGAAACAGAGTAGAGGCATAAGGCTTTTAGTCTATCTGTGTATGGTAGATTTTTAAGGCCCTGGATTTTTCTGGTGAGGAACCTCTGTGGTCTCTCCAGCTGCTGCATGTGCTTTGCGAGGTACATGCCGAATGGGGCATTGTACTCAATAATAGGCCTTATAAGGAAATAATACAGGGATATTATGACCTCCTTGTCCCTGGATGAGATACCCTTACTTATGAGGTGGGACATGTAGAAAGCTTTCCGTACAATGGAAGGAACATAGTGGTCAAAAGTCAGGCTGCTATCAGTCTGGGTGCCCAAATCCCTCACGACTGACTCCATGCTTAGAACGTTGTTATTAATGTGATAATTTATGGGGACATCTCTCTCCCCAAAGGTGATGATGATGCATTTGTTTGTATCCAGCTTGAGGTCATGTATGTGGCACCTGTCATTTGTTTGGGTGGGACGTCACTAGGAGAACTGATGACAGCTCCCATCTTGCAGTCACCTGCAAACTTGGTCAGCCATGGCCCACTGGTTTTGGCCTGTACTTCAGAAAAGTATATCCCAAATAAAAGAGGCCCCAAGACTGAACCCTGGGGTATGCCACTCGATATGGGTCTGCTGCTGAGGTGGCTTCCCTTATTTTGACTAGCTGGGTCCTATCAGTGGGTCCTATCAGTGAGCCAGTTGGCTACCCATCTGGTAACATACAGATTGATGCCTAGTTGAGAGAGTTTATCTATTATGCCTGAGTGGGGACTAGTGTCAAAGGTTTTGGCCAGGTCAAGGTAGGCAGTGTGCACTGTCTTCCCCTCATCCATTGCTTTGGTGACTGTCTCAAAAAAAGTCAACCAAATTTAACAGACATGACCTCCCCTTGACAAAGCCAAACTGTGTTGGATCAAGTGTTTGGAGGTTGCCAATGTCCTTGTTTATGATGTCCATGATAATCCATTCCATGGACTTGCAGATCAGGCTAGTTAGGCTTATGGTTCTATAATTTCCCAGTCAGTGGATGCTCCACCTTTGTGTAAAGGGATGACAGTGGCTGTCCTACACACAGCTGGGACAAAACCGGTACTCAGGCTTTGGTTGAATAGGGTGCCTAATGGTGTTGCAAGTTTCTGCCTGAGTTCATGTAGGATGCAGCCTGGGATGTTATCAGGTCCCATGGAGGTTGTATTTTTTTGCCTTTGAGAGAGCAGTGATGACCTGATCCCTAGATGTAATGGGAAGGGGGCAGGTACTGAGAATGTCTTGATTTACTGATGAGGGGACAGAGAGGGTAAAATTTTCACTGAATCTGTCAGGCAGCAAGTTTGCTATATCTACGGCATTTGTATATGTGGTGTCCTTGACCATCAGTTCTGAACAGATCTGGGTGCTACCTTTGAGATTATGGACATATGTGAATAAGGCCTTATGATTGTCTCTAGTAGATGTGGCCAATTTGGACTCAAAGTTTGCTTTGGAGGATTTCACTAGTGCTTTTATTTGCTTGTTTAGGCTAAGGAGAGATTGCTTCCATCTGGGCACCTGCTCCTTCTTGGTCCTGGTCAGCAATTGTTTTCTTCTGTTATAGAGTTTATTTATTGCAGATGTCCACCAGACAGGTCTACTCTTCCTTGTGGGAAGGATGATTTAATCCTGTCAAGTATTCCTGATTCCATGCATCTATATAAATGTGTGTATAGTAATTTGGTATAGTTTTGGATACTGGTGCCAGTTCCTAGAGGGAAGAGGGGGCTGTGAAGCTGTTTCTACCATCCCACAGGAGTCTGTAATCAGTTTTGAAGAAGTTTTTTTGATTGACCCTAGCTAGAGGGGGTCAGGGGAGATGGTGACTTCAAACGTGACCACTTTATGGTCGGATCTTAAAAGGATGGATGATACTGCAGGGATGCTGCAGTGACTACTCATGTTGGTTAATACCAAGTCTAAGATATTATTACCTCTTGTGGAGGTATCAGCTAGCTGTTCCAAAGCATTTGCATTTACAAAATTGAAGAATCTCTGGGTATTTGTGCTCTTGCAAGAGTAGTTCTTCAAGTCTGTGTTTGGGTAGTTAAAGACACCCAGAAGCAGGGTAAAGGGCTGAATCTTGATAGATTCAAAGAGGTCGAGATAGGCAGTTTGGGCATCTTGGGTCAGATTTGGGGGCCGGTAGCTAGTTATTATTTCTATAGGGGTCTTGTCAATAGTTAACTGCACCTGGAGTGTCTCCTGTGTGTCATACTGTTTGACAAGCCTGAAGGTGTGTATGTCTTTAATATATATTGAAACTCCACCTCCTTTGGCTTTACTACCCACAGTTTGGGGTCTGAATGTATGATAGGATGAGTAACCAGGTAAGGCTAGGGTGCTCTCCGCAGCTTTGAACCACGTTTCTGTGACCACACAGACGTCAGCATTTTTCAGGGTTAGGAATGCTTGCAATGAGTACAGTTTCCTGTTTAGACTCCTAGCGTTTAGCAGCGTGAGCTTTAATTTGTGTTTTGTTGAAATGTTTATGTTGGTAGTTTTAACCTCATCACTTTTCCTAAAAAAGGCACTATAGGGGAGGCAAGAGCTTTTGCCAGAATCCTGAAGCCCAGGTGAGACAGATGCAGGCCATCTCTGGCAAAGCATCATGGTCTGTCAATTATATCTTCCCAGGCTGTCAGATACTGGATCCCCCTGGAATGACACCAGAAATTAAACCAATTGTTAAAGTCAATCATTTTCTGTTTGTATTCAGGCATCATTCTGAGTGACGGTAGAATGCTGCTTAAGGCTAGGGACATGCCTGCATGGGACACATATTCAGTGAGTTCAATCACATCTCTCTTCATATAGTCCAATAAGTATATCTCAAGTCATTCACACCAACATGGACTATGACAGAGTTATAACAGTACCTGTTGTTGAGAGACTTGAGTGCGTGTGTGATATGGTGGATTCTGGCTCCTGACAGACAACTAACCATGACTTTCTCCTTATCCAGCCTGGTGAGAGGCACATCTGTTGGTCTCACAATGGAGTCACCTATGACTAATATGTTGGATTTATGATTAAGCCTTAGTGGTTGTGAGACAGAGGTGTGTGAACTATGGGTGTATGTGGTGTGGAGGGCTGTGGAGTTTGCGTATGTATTTGCCTCTGAGGTTTTTGCCTCGGAGGTCTCCTTTGTTTGGGTATGTTTTTGTTGAGGACCTCTGCATATGTGGGTGTGTGTTGTGTAGGTGTGGGTAGTGTCTGAGGTGTAGTGATTGTGTTGACAGCCTTCTCAGAGCCAGATATGCTGGCTTGTGAGGGAGAGAGCTTGGAATCTAGGTTCCTAATGTAATTGCATCTCTTGCAAACTGTGTTCCTAGGTGGTAGTAGTAGATGGTTATCTGCGTACATAAGGCAGTTGCTACACTGTCTCAGGATGCCCATATCAACCAGACTGGCAGGAGAAACTGTAGAAAATTGTCAATCCATATTTTTCAGAATCTGAGAGAAAAGGCCAGGGAAAGCTAAGGGGTTAGCCTAAAGCCCAAGTGCTTAAACCAAAACTAAATGGCTTAGAATAACTCTTACAATTTAAACAGGCTATAAACAAGCAGTAACAAATGCAACAGAAAGGATGCAACTAAATACTTTAGAAAACAAGCCGCAGCAAGTAGCAGAAAAAAGCAAGATGAAGTAATGAAGCAGGAGGAGGAAACACAAATATAGAAAAAGAAGCTGAATAAAGTTTTTTTTTTTTTTTTTTTAGTAAAGTGGAAAGGGAGAGAGGAGGAACAGAAGAAAATTCAAGGTTAAGGAATTAAGGTGTTTGACCTTCCCAAATGATCTCTGTATCGGGTAGAATGAGCTAATGAGATGGGACTGGGAGTGTCCCTTATCAAATTTACAGTAGGGGCGGGCAACTGCAAAAGGCAACAAACTACAAAAATTCAACAGATTAGCAATTATATAAATGGAGACACAGAAAAGTAAATAATTCAGTCAAACAAATAAATATAACAATGCAGTAAACTAGTATATAACCCTTACACAAATAAATAAAAAACAATGCAGTACTGATAAGCAAAAGAAATTCAACAGGGCAGTAACTAGTGCAGAACTGTTACACAAATAAATAAAAAACAATGCAGTACTGATAACCAAAATAAATAAAACCAGTGGAGTGCTGATAAGAAACACTGAACAATGAAAGTGCAAAAAATATACTTATGTAGCTTTTTAATTCAGATTGTTTAAGAAGTATTCTCCATCAGGCACAAATGGATCTCAGCAAGATAAGCAGTGATGTAGCTATCAGCAACATAGTGGCAATACATCTTGCATTTTCCTGCTGCTTGCTGCTTGTTCTCTAAAGTGTTCAACTGTTTCTTTTCTGTTGCATTTATTACTGCTTGTGTATAGCCTGTATAAAATGTAATTGTTATTGTAAGCCTTTTACTTTTGGTTTAAGCACTTGGGCTTTAGGCCCACCCCTTACTTCTCCCTGGTCTTTCTCCCTCAGATTCTGACAAATATGGATAGACAATGTCCTACAGTTTCTCCTACCAGTCTGGTAGATATGGGCATCCTAACACAGTGTAGCAACTGCCTCATGTACATGAACAGCCATCTACTACCACCACCTAGGAATACAATTTGTGAGTGATGCAAGTGTATTAGGAACCTAGAGTCCATGCTCTCTCATTCTCAAGCCAGTATATTTGGCACCAAAAAGGATGTCAACACAATCACTATACCTCAAACACCACCCACACCTACACAATACACACCCACATATGTGGAGGTTGTCAACATAAACATACCCAAACAAAGGTGACCTCTGAGGCAAAAACACACGTGATCTCCACAGCCCTACACACCACATACCATGCATATTCCACACACCTGTGTCTCCCAACCACTAAGGCTTCACCATAAACCAAACATATTAGTCATAGGGGACTCCATTGTGAGACACACAGATGTGCCTTTCACTAGGCTAAATAAGGAAAAAGTCACAGTCTGTTGTCAGTCATATAACAGAATCTGCCATACCACATACACATTGATGTCTCTCAACAGGAGGTACTGTTATGAATCTGTCATAGTCCATGTTGGCGTGAATGACGTGAGACATACCTCATTGGACTATATGAAGAGAGATGACTGATCTCCCTGATTATGTGTCACAGGCAGATATGTTCCTAGCCTTAAGCAAGATTCTGTCATCACCCAGTATGATGCCTCCATACAAACAGGAAATGACTGACTTTAACAATTGGCTTAGTTTCTGGTGCCATTCCAGGGGGATCCAGTACCTGACAGCCTGGGTAGATATGATAGACAGACCACAATGCCTTGCCAGAGATGGCCTGCATCTGTCTCATATAAGCTTCAGGCTTCTGGCAAAGGTTCATGCCTCCCCCCATAGTGCTTTTTTTAGGAAAAGCAATGAGGTGAAAACTACCAACATATAAATGTCAACAAAACACATGTTAAAGTTCATGCTGCTAAACACTAGGAGTCTAAACATGAAACTGCACTAATTGAAACCATTCTTAACCCTGGAAAATGCTGACATCTGTGTGGTCACAGAAACTTGGTTTGCAGCTGCGGAGAGCACCCCAGCCTTACCTGGTTATGCATCCTATCATACATTCAGAGCCCAAAATGTGGGCAGTAAAGCCAAAGGAGGTGGAGTTTCAATATATATCAAAGACATATACACCTCCAGGCTGGTCAAACAGTATGACGCACAGGAGACACTCAAGGTACAGTTAACCATGAACAAGACTCTTACTCCAATCATAGCTAGCTACCGGCCCCCAAATCTGACTCAAGATGGCCATTCTGCTTACATGGATCTGTTTGACTCTATCATAATTCAACCCTTTACCCTGATCCTGGGTGACTTTAACTACCTGAACCTAGATTGGAAGAACTACTCATGCCAGAACACAAATGCCCAGAGATTCATCAATTTTGTCAATGCACACACTTTTGAGCAGCTACACAATACCCCCACAAGAGGTGAAAATATCTTGGACATTGTATTAAACAACATGAACAACCACTGCAACATCCCTACAGTACCATCCCCCCTGGTAAGATCCAACCATAAATCGGTCAATTTTGAAGTCACCATCTCCCACAATACTCATCTAGCTAGGGTCAGACGTAAACATGTCTCCAAAGTTGATTACAGCATCCTGAGAGATGGTATAAACAACTTCACAGCCCCTTCTGTAGGAACTGGCACCAATACCCAAAACTACACCAAAGCACTATATGAGCATGTATATAGATGCTTGGCATTAGGAATACCTGACAGGACTACATCATCCTCTGCAAGGATAAGTAAACCTGTCTGGTGGATATCTGCAATAACAAAACTCTATAACAAGAGGGAAAATTTGCTGTCCAAGACTAAGAAGGAGCAGGTGCCCAATTGGAAGAAATGTCCCCTTAGCCTGAACAAGCAAATAAGAGCACTACTGAAATCCTCCAAAGCAAACTTCGTGTCCAAAATGGTGACATCTACTACAGACAATCATCAGTCCTTCTTCACAAATGTCCACAACCTGAAAGGAAGCACCCAGATCTGTTCAGAAGTGGTGGTCAAGGACACCACATATACAAATGCTGTAGGCATAGCAATCTTGCTGGCTGACAGATTCATTGAGAACATCAGCCCTCTGTCCCCCCATCAGTAGATCAGGACATCCCCAGTACCTGCCCCCTTCTCCTAATATTTAGGGCACAGGTCATCAGTGCTCTCTCAAAGGCAAAACATACAGTCTCCATGGGACCCAATAACATCCCAGGCTCCATCCTATATGAACTCAGGCAGGAATGTGCAGCACCATTAGACACCCTATTCATCCAAAGGCTGAGTACTGGTGTTGTCCCAGCTGAGTGGAGAACAGCCACTGTTATCCTTTTGCACAAAGTTGGAGCATCCATTGATCTGGGAAATTATAGACCCAGCAGCCTAACTAGCCTGATCTACAAGGCCATGGAACTGATTATCATGGACCTTATTAACAAGGACATTGGCAACCTCCAAAACTCGATGCCACACAGTTTGGCTTTGTCAAGAGGAGATCATGTCTGTTAAATATGGTTGACTTCTTTGAGTCAATAACCAAAGCCATGGACTTGGGGAGGACAGTGCACACCACCTACCTTGACCTGGCCAAAGCCTTCAACACTATTCCCCACACTGCCATAAAAGATAAAACTCTCCCAACTAAGCAGCAATCCATATGTTACCAGATGGGTAGCACACTGGAGCACTGATAGAACATACCTAGTTAAAATAGGGGAAGCTACCTCAAGCAGTAGAACCGTAACAAGAGGTGTACCCCTGGGTTCTGTCTTGGGGCCTCTATTATTTGAGATATACATTTCTGAGGTGCAGGGCAAAACCAGTGGGCTGTGGCTGCTCAAGTTTGCAGATGACTGCATGCTGGGTGCTGTCACCTCATCCCCTAGTGATGTGGACATCCTCCAAGAGGGTCTCACTCAGGCAAATGACTGGTGCCAGATACATGGCCTCAAGCTGAATACCTCAAAATGCATCATCATCCTCTTTGGGGAGAGTGACGTCCCCACAACTTACCACATTAGTAACAACATCCTAAGCACACAATCAGTTGTGAGGGATTTGGCTACACAGGTTGATACAACCTGACTTTTGACCACCATGTTGCTTCCATTGTATGGAATGCCTTCTACATGGCCCACCTCATCAGTAAGGGTATCTCAGCCAGGGATAAGGAGGTCATAACATCCCTGCATTCTTCCCTTGTAAGACCCATTATTGAGTACAATGCCCCTTTTGGTCGGTACCTCACAAAACACATACATCAGCTGGAGAGACTACAGAGGTTCCTCATCAGGAAAATCCAGGGTCTCAAACATGTACCATACACAGATAAGCTAAAAGCCCTATCCCTGTACTCAGTTTCATACAGAGTCCTGACAGGTGACCTCTGTCTGGCATACAAGGCTTTCATGGACCCCACTTTGATGGGACTGCTTCATATCCGCAAGTCAAGCTCCACTCCAGTAACCCACAACCTGGTCTGTGATGTCAACAGAACTTGTTAGCAGGACAGATTTGTGTCCCAGAGACTCCCCATCTGTGGAATAGACTCCCTATTCACATCAAGCAGAGTATCTCTTTACCCCTTTTGAAGCACAAACTGGATAACTGGGTGGGAAACCTTGGGATTCCAACCATGTCCCTGTTGGACTGGTGCATCAGGTGCTGACTTATATAAACATGGGCTAAATGCTTGGCTACACTTATAAGGGCCTCAGGGCCAATAAACTAGTAACCTCCTATGATCCTATGATCCTATGAATAATGGTTATGGCCCTGTGTGCTGTGTCTGAGTGTGTTGTTATGTCTCCACTCCCATCAATGCCATCTACTGTGGTGTGTCCCCTATGGGCGACGTCCCAGTACTGTGTCATACAGCCAGCATCCAACAAATAGGTGAGTGTTACTATAAGTATATGGGGGCAGTCCAGCAACATCAGTGTGAGGCAATGACAGACAGCACTGCAAACATGCTGTAGGGTATCTTCCCTGTAGGTGTCCAACTTCTGCAGTACACAGATGTTTGCGAAATGTGTACATGTGCCTGATATATGTGGACCCTCTGCCAGACAAATATGGATGTCTGGCAAACAGTTAGACAATATGTAATGGCTGTTC
The DNA here is from genome assembly GCF_019279795.1 of Protopterus annectens. Lineage (NCBI taxonomy): Eukaryota > Metazoa > Chordata > Ceratodontiformes > Protopteridae > Protopterus > Protopterus annectens. The sequence continues at coordinate 1,780,602,389 of NC_056733.1, read as the reverse complement.
TCAGACTGTGGGGAATCTGGCTGTCACACACCAGAACCCTCAGAAAACAGTTATGGTACAATAATATCTGTTACTGTATTCATCCCCTTACTTTGTAAGTGCAGTATGTACACTTATTGTCACTATTGTCTAACACACAATCCAATAAAATTTGTACAGGAGCTGACTGTTGTAGGAGGGACTGAGAAGGTCAGAGCTGTGATGTACATCACAGCAGACTGAGTTGACTGTGAAGCCTGTAGGTGTTGGACAGCTGACTATCAGCAACATGTCATTCCAAAATATGTACTACAGGCTTACTGTTGTAATCCCTATTCCCCATAACTGTATCATCCTATCTGCATCCCATTACATATGGACTTCTATTACATACCTGGTAGAGTGCTGTACTCCTTTTTATGCAGAAATCCTGAAGAATATTGCTTGTGATATTGCAGTCTGCCTTTGTAAAGAAAGTCACAGACCTGTTTACCATAGGCATCTGCTTGCCTTTTGTAGGTAATGCTCATTAACAGGTGATTGCCTGTGCTCCAATCTGTGGCACAGACTTGCTAATTGTATCCAGAACAGCTGGATTGCACTTTCAGTAGCCAATGGCATGGCACAACAGTGTTATATTTAAGGCCTTCATGTAGGCCTTGGCCCCTTTCCTATTCTGTGTGATGGACATTATGGAGGTATGGTGACTACAGCATCATAGAGGGTAGGTAGAAATACTGTCCACTGTTGAGATTTTTATGGTATGTCCACAGTTTTGCATGCTATGTTTGGCCATTGTGAACAGACTTTCTGATAATTTGGCTGTTTAATGATAAACAATATGGGTGAGGTCAGTAAGGGGGAAGACAGATGTGAGTATCATACTTTATACACATCAGAATATACATGCTGCTGCAGTAGCTGCTGGTCTATCAGCTGTGTATGTTTGTAGGGGACGACTGTGACACATGTCCCTGAAGCTTGACCTTTTTCCAACACCCCTTTATGTATGAGTGCTGTGTGGATCCCTTGTTCTAGGTAGTTGTGAGGTATGGTATGTCTGTAGCAGGTAACTGAACATATTGACACATATGTTGCAGGGTGTGGCTGCTGTGTTTTGCCAGGAGTCATACTGGGGAGTGTGAACACACTGGAGGACAGCAAGCTGTATGTCAGTGAGGGAAGAGTGTCAGTTCTGTTGCTACAGCATAGCCAGGGTGAGGGTATCCATAACAGTCCAGGTGAGGCATGTGCTTAAGGTACGTATGTTACATAACAATAACAATCGGAGAGTGTTAGGTGACATAGAGGTAGCCTATACATATTTGTGCAGTGTGTCCCTACCTACAGGAGTTTGATGTGCAAAGATAGGTAGCAGCAAATGCAATAGCAGCAACCTGTTAATGTTAAAATTGCATAACCCAGTCATTATTTGTTGTATTCACAAGCATGTAATTGAAGTGCAACACAGTGGATTCATACCCAGGACTGTGGGTGGCAAAATGTACAGCATGCTAGGAATTTAACAGACTGAGCTACTGAGTCAATACTGCAGCAAGTGTATTTGCAAGATATGTGTGCATACATACATTCTGTTACACACGGTTGGTATTAGCTTGCATGTTCACATAGGTATGAAGTATAACACTGAACTGTCTGTCATGAATTTGTAACCTCAATCTGTACTGACTTGCCAGTACTTCAATACACAGAATAGGTTTTGTGACAAGTGTGCCAACAGTATGTGGCATAACTGTGGACATTCTGCACCAGTCTGTTTTGTTGTCAGCTATACTTAATATCCTAGGCTTCACGTACATCCATCATTATTTCTTTGGCTGTGTACTGGTTTGCTGTCTGCATCACAGTCCCACGTAGACTGTCAATTTTACCATTATTTGAACAAGCAGTGTGTCATTGGCAATCAGGATATGTTTATGGAAACAGCTTTTTTGTTCCAGAGCTGAGTGGCCTAGTGGGCTAATGCACTGTGCTGTAATTGACAGGGTTCTGGGCCTGAGACTAGGCAGGGGTAATTCTTTTGCAGATGACCCTAACAGTGTCAGAAACAGAGAAGGTGACTAATGCAGTTTTAAGTGGGTTTAGAAACACAGAAGGTGATTAAGGCAGTTTTAAGTGGGTTTGCACAGGTTTGTGCAGATCACCGATAATTCCAAAGAAAGAAAAGAAAAAAATGGGTGATAGGAGAAAGGTGAAATGGGGGCAAGCAGGGGGAAAACACACTGAGAAAGGCAGGATGGGTGTAGGAAAGGACCATAGCCCCCCATTTCTTGTACAGCAACAGCTGTGCAGGTTGTAGACTATTTGGAATTTGGAGCCTCTGAGGGCAACATAAATGGAGATCTATGTATCAGGTGATTTGTTTTTTGGTGGGAAAGATGCCCTTTTTTTCAGAAGAGAGTGGGATGTTATGGAAGGGATATAAGTATATGTGGGGAGGTAAGTTGGGTAGAAGAGGTTGCATTTGCAAACAGACAAGACAGCATACAGGGGCAGTATATGCCACATGAGGCGGTACAGAGCTTGGGCAGGGAGGGTGTTGTGGAATCGGACAACCATGTGCCCCCCAGACTGAAGCAGTGAGACTGAGCTTCCCACCCATGAGCAGTGAACACTAGTTCTTCACTGCCCCGAAAGTGGCTGTGCTGTGGGCTGGGCACCAGGGCCACCTTGCCCCTCCAGGTTGGCCAGTCTGCCCTCAGTCCAGCACAGGTGATCTTTGTAGCCATGGTGCATGATCCTGCGCACCATCCCTGGTAGCTGTTGCTGGGTGACAACTCCCTCTAGACGCCCGCTCTTAGGGGGGTGGTCCCCATCCCCTGAGGTGGTTCCAGTCATAGGTAGTGCAGGTCCAGCAGAGGGGGCAGCACCAGGTTGGGTCCCAGATGTGCTCAGACCTGGTGCCACAGACAGCTGAGGTAGGGTAGGTGGATCACCCAGTTGAGCTATGGTGTTGAGGTATTTCAAAGTGTATAGGTTAGTAATGAACAGAACATTTAGTTAGTTATAACAGCATGCCAGAATGTTACAATTAACCCAGTAACATAACATTGCATAGCATATGAAACACAACAATAAGTGAGAGAACAGTCAGTATAGTAGCAGCATGCCAGTAACAGTTATGGCATAAGGCCAACAACATAGGTAATTCAACAAGGTATGTTAGTATGCAACCATTGTAATACATAACAATAATAAAACACAAGGCCCAACATAACGTTTTGAGAACAACATATGTTAAAAGTAAACCATATCTGATGTAACAATAATAAATTATGATTCAAGTAAATGGTGGGGTGAGAAAGAAATCCAGTCCATTACTACCGGTATAGGCTATATTGTTTGCAACAGTACCATTACATATTCTACAGGTCTGCCCTTACTTGACTACTAAGGTGTACTATGGACTGATGTAGTGTGACTGTGCTATTGTCATAATTCAAGTGGATGATAAATCTGTGTCTAAGGGATTTGGTAATAGTGATCACAGTCTGTGGCAGCTGACACTTGAGAGACATGTATCAGGCACAGTACAGAGAGTTTACCTGTCATACTGTCCTTGGCAGGCATGGGGTTTGACTATCAGCAGACTGTAACAGACTGAGCAATGCTGTTAACACTCTGGTCTGAACACAGAAATTATTAACCTATTTGAACAGCTACTACAGTCATTTATTTACCTGCCATTCCTGTGGGGAGAACATCTGTTAACAATACATAACTGTTTCTATAAATATTTAGTAGTAGTTGTTCCTGGATTCGAACCCCGGTCTGTGTGTGACAAAATGCACATCACACCATGCATTTAGCAAACTGAGCTACTGAGTCACTACTGAACACTGTTCAACTGATATGCTCCTAGAGCTTACCTGGTAGCAGAATATGACCTGGTAATAGAGTTAGAGAGTTATACAAGACTGCAGTGACACTTGAACACACATGTATAAGATTCATGCATGACAGAGATAGTAGGTGAACTGTACATTAATATATGGAATGCAGGTGTAGACAACCCCTAGTAGCTGAGAATATGTGTGATGTGTACAAACCATATCGGAGTGCTGGGTTGGCTACTTGACCCATATACCGTTGCAGATGGTGTATTTACAGTCTACAATGATTACAGTTTCATACTTGCCTGCAGCAGCATACCTAAGAGCAGGAATGCTGATAGCTGAAATGCAATTGCCAAGACAAGACAATCCTGAGATACACGATATAACTTGGCCATTTCTATTAGTGATTCAGATCTTAGAGCAGAACAAATATCATTATGCATTATATCTTCCAGTACAGCACCACATTTATAGTTTAGAAAAACACTCTTTATTAGCACACCTTCAGTCACTTAGTGGTATTACTCCTGTTTTTACTTCACAGCAGATGTAATACTCAATTTCATGACCAGCAACCAAAAATACACACATATTGTACAACACAACTATGTCTAGACTCTTTTATGATGCACAGTTCAGATAATGCAGGTGTTGCAATACAACTGTAATTCCACAATTAATGCAGTATAAACTTTATTTCCTTAACATTATTAATGCAGTAGAACTTAATTTCTTAACATTACTAATGCAGTAGAAACTTTAATTCCTTACCATTATTAATGCAGTATTAACTTTATTTCCATAACATTATCAGGTTTCATGCTTTCATCTTTATTGAATGGTACCTGACATTACTCAGTTAAATCAGTCCAGGTCTATGACCACATTCATTGCAGTACAATCAAAACTGAATATACCTACTAGCAGTTACTAATTTACTATTTCTTGTTTATATGACTATAGATTGCAAGATACATCTATACTCACCACACTCGTGGCACAACCTGGCCAGGCACCCTGCATGGGCCTCCAGGTTACAAGCTCTCTCCTTTGCAGCTCTGGGGAGAGAAACACACCATTATGCATAACTGTCTATCACACATTCAGAGTAGAATTTGGTGAAACAATGATAACAATACTTACAAGCTGGTGGGACATTCCTGTCTTTAGCATCTTGGACCCAGGTGGCCAAGAGCTTTCCCTTATGATGCTTCAGGTCATCATAATGGTGACGTACCTGCTCATCTGTGAGGGGGAAACCAGTTTCACTGCTGAGATCATGTGCCAGCTGGTCCCAGGCCTCTGATTTGTATTCCAAACCCTGGTACTGGCCCTGCAGCATGGTATTTTACAAGGAGTCCAACCATGAGCCCGGACTCCAGAATGCCCCACTGTTGTGCACGGAATCATGCTCCCTCTCCATCTCCTGCCATAGTCTCTTCCAAGATCAAACTCCAACAGATTATGGCTGCATTCCCAACTTTTGTACTTAAATTAGGCTGTTTTCCCACCTGTTACCACCATTGGGCCATTTTTAAAAATGCAGCACTTCTCTTAGCACCGGGCAAACCCACTGAGCTCAACCAAGCAGTGCTTAAACTGACAATGCTTAGCAAAGCTTAGCAATGCACAAATCAGCTTAGTGGGGCTGACCAGTGCTTAAACAGGCATTGTTTAGCTGTGGTTTGCACTGCTTTGCAATGTGCAAACCAGCTAAGCACGGCTAAAACAATCCTTGCTTAAGCAGTGTTTGGCAAGGATTAGCTGTGCTTAGTGGAGCTTAGCTAAGCGCAGCAAAGCAGGATTTCATAATGCATTTTAAAATTGTGTAATTGCAAACTACAATGTTTAATAACATGTCTGTGTATACATATATTATTCCATCAAGGGTTTCCATATACTTTCATAATTGTGCATTTGCAACATAAATGCTTCATACCCTGTCTGTATAGTCATACAAAATTCAATCAAGGTTTAATACTACTTCGCATACATGTGTATTTGTAAACTAAATTTAATAACCTGTCTGTGTAATCAAAAGAATGAAATTGTCTTTTAAAAGATGTCCCATACTGTGTATTTACAAAATAACCAGTGTGTGTATTTAAACCCCACACCTACTGCACATAAGGACATTGCTCTAACTGTTCAGCTACATGGCCATGTGAAATTGTATTATACCCTTATATATATCTCTCTACTATGTTTTAGTACCACTAAGCACTGCAGAGTGCCTCACAAACCAGCTCAGCTCTGCTTAAACTTGACATTTTCTAAATAGTTAAATGTATCCGGTTTCTATTTTTAGATGTCTGGCATGTGTCCATTGCTGCATGCCGTGCCACACAAACACAAAAAAAAAAAAAAAAGAAATTAAAATATTTTAATTATTTTTTAAATACATTGCTATCCAGCACTTTGACAGTGTTACTCATCTCTGGACACAGTAACACACTCCTTACACTGATTCACTAACCATGTAACACGGCTGTCCCTCAGAAATGTGCCTTCATTAATATGCGAGGCGCGCTGCTGAGGGGCGTCTGTATACATAGCCATGGCACCTTCCTTTTAGGCCTTCCACTATTCCTACATGGATTTTATTAAATCTCCAGGTATCTGATATGCTTTAATTTCTATGCTTTATTAGCTGTATCAAATGAAAAGTTCAAATGCGTTTATGGTGTGGATGTTTTAAAGGTAGGAAACATACTGAGAGAATGTGAACAATCCTAAACTGTTAAATGTAGTATCTCTTTGATTATAGGATGATTATTTCTTATTGTGTCTATGGAACATGGTTATAATCAGGTTTATGTTGAAAATTGCACACATGGTAAACTTAGTTTCTTTTTGTAAGAAAGGCATCTTGTGATGAATTTATGAAGCAGCCTGTAATTCACTTGTTCTCTTTTTATTCAACAGGATTTTATTTAGATTCATATACATAGCTTGCATACTGTGTAAAAGTAACAGCCATATTTGTTACAGATAATTCATTTCAATCCTCAAGGATTCTACTCATTAAGTCTTATATATGGATCAACAATCAAGGTTGCCTAAAGCTTTTATCATTTTGGCAACCAGTGACAATATAGAACAAATAACATAACTGTAATAATGAATCAACAACATGTTAGGCTTTGCAAAATTCTTGACAAAATGCATTATAGTTTTAGCATGATTTTGTCTAATGAAAATTCATCATGTTGGATAACTGGTACTACAAAAATGCGAAATAATACGTTTTGTTGCATTCTAAGATAGCACAGAAAGATGACATCAACATTAAAAATGATGTTAGTGAATGACATAAACTATTATAAACAATCCTGTCTAGCCATTCAACAGATAAGGTTAAGGCTATGTATGCCTACTTAGCCAGAATCAGACTGTATTCCTCAGTTTAGTTCCATTAGACTTTGCTAGCAGATAGTATGGTTCTGTGCAAGTTATATAAACAGACAGTGACCGTTTGCTGCACAGTAGAAGAGGCAATTGTCCATAGTGGGCTCACATGTTTAATAAACTAATAAAATAAAAATCTGAGGAATATCAAGGTCTATTTTCAGCACTGATGTACAAATCTCACTGTAGAGTGGTATGTTGTTGTGAAGAGCATTACTGATTGATACCTCATTTGTAACAGATAAAATGAAGACCATCTGCCAGGGGTGGATACTCTAGCAAGTTTTCTGTTTTTTTAAAAGCTCTCAGAAAATGATCACAGGGTCAAGGATGAACACAGGATAGCAGCAGATTTCTTCAGCTCCACCAATTTCATTACACTGACAGGAATTAATTAATTAAAAAATTAATTTTTGAAGTAATTTTCTTTCTAAATATGTTTGTTTTATATAGTTCTTGAACTATATCTAAAATTTTAACAATATTCCTGTCAGAAATCACTTTGGAAATTTTCCTGTCAGTTTATCAGTCTGAAATGAGTTCCAGTAAGACAAATTCTCAAGACTCCAGCATCAAGAAAGAACTTCAGTCTCTGATAACTATAATCCAGCAACTTACTGCTAAGATGGATAAAATGGATACTAAAATAGATACCTTCATAGAAAAAACTACAAAACAAATAGACTTGTTACATATAGACCTGCAACAACAGAAGATCCAGATGACAGGCATAGAAGAAGCTGTGAATGACATGGAAAATAGAATCCAAGAAGAGGAAATAAACATTGAGCTTCTGCTGAAACAACATACACATTTACAAACAAAGCTGGATGACCTGGAAAATAGATCTAGGCGCAATAACATTAGGATTTTTGGACTGCCAGAAAATATTGAAGGTAACAATATTACTTCTTTTTTAACAACATGGCTCCCTAAAACTTTAGACTTACCAGAAGCATTCTCTTTTGGTATCGAAAGAGCACATAGATCTATAGCTAATACTAACTCTAACAAAAACTATCCTAGATCAGTTATAGTTAGATTTCTATCATCTTTTGATAAAGAGATGGTTCTTAAATCTGCTTGGGCTAAAGCTCCTGTTAAGATTAATGAGACAACTGTGCGTTTTGACAATGACTATTCTTTCTTGGTAATAGCTAAAAGCGTTTTCTGCCACTAATAAGGGAGCTTAAAAACACAGTTTAAAACATACCTTCTGTTTCCTGCCAAGCTAAAAATCTTCCTTCCTGATGGTCCTAAAATTTTTGATGACTTAGACTTTGCTTTACTGTTTATCAAAAAAAATAAGATTTTGGATAAAATAGAGGAAATGGAATGGGCTAGTCCTTCATTAAAGAGACTGGCAACTGAAACTTTGTGGAAGACTTCAGAGAAGAAGAAGAGACTAAAAAACAAATGATTTGTTCTATGTTTTTTTTCTTTTTTTTCTCTCATCATTTTACTTCATTATTAATCTTTTTAAATATAGTTCCTACATTTCCAGAAAACTACAGATATTCTGAAAAAGATTTAATCAAAGTTATTCTCTGTGTGCAAAGAAATGTTTTGTTTCATAACCAGTCAAAATATCTGAGGAACTAATAACAAGCTATTATTCAATTTGTTTCTCTTTCTCAAGAAGAGAAGTAAGGTCAGTAATTTAATACATTTTTTTCTTTTCTTTGTTTAAACAATGACATTCTATTTAGATTATGTAGTGGGTAAAGGGTGGGGAGGGCAGGAGAGAAGAGTAATGAAAATATGAGAAATGGAATAATAACATATTTATTCCTTGTAAAAGTTTATATGTTCTTCAAATGCTATTCCTAATTATACTTTCTTGATTATACTGCTTATGCTTGTTTGTAAATAATCTGCCATGCTTTAACTAATAATAATTAGAACTAAATAATAGTAAATAATGTTTTATTTTTAACTCTATTAATATAAACAGTAAGTAATATTCCATTGTATATACTTCTTATAGCTTTCTCTTACATTTTTTTATTTCTGCTTTACACTCTTTTATTTTCTACTCTCTTTTCTTTTCTTTATTCTCTCTTTATTTTTCATATTAATATATAGAAATGTTTTTGATCATATAGACACAGTAAATAATAAGATTTGCATAAAAATTGAGTTGAGACAAAAATATTGAGTTTTATTACTTATTAATAATGTTGGGCTTAATTTCACTTACATAGAGGCTGTAATAACCTGTAAAATACATCACGAAGGTTTTGTCATGTTTAGATGCATTTACACTGCTAAATGAATGTTTGTCACTAGTTTTTAACAAGTTTCCCGCCAAAATGTTAAGGGAGACAATCTGGGATGTGGGCTACCTCATGAACAGTGTCCTCGAGTTGTTTCAAAAGCTTCAACTCTCAGAATTCTCACAGAGAAGCTGAAAGCAGTCAATCTGACCTTTGACCCAGATATCACACTGACACATTGCAGATTCAGGAAGAACACTCTACCAGGAAGTAGAACTGATACAAATGCGACTATGTGAAGGAAAATGAACTCTTTAACATCTAAATGTGAGTCATTTTATATAATTACTTAAATATCTATGTTATAATTCATAAAATATGTCAGTTATAATGATTTTAAATGATGCAGTTTCTTGTAGTAAGTAAATGTCTTATTTTAGAAGGCATAGAAAATGAAACATTTATTCAAGTGTTTTTGAAAATCTACTTGACTGCAGCATACTAATCTGTGTTAAAAACTTATGTTCCAAACATATACATTACTATAACTCATTTAATTCATCTGATTGACAAGCATAAATAACTTTATAACTCTATTCTGGAAGAAATTGTCATGTGATATATTTTAAAGCAGTAGTATAGACATACAAAATACAGAAGTCTTTTTTTACAATAATGCGGGTGTTTCTGAGAATTTGCATAACTATGCAGTATGATTTATAACAATTTCTATAAATATAATATTTTATTCTATTGACAATAATGAGTATGAGTAAAATGCTCATATACAAGCAATTCAACGTTTTTTTTTGGAAGCTGTTGACCGCATTTACATGACAGAAAATAGATGCATCTTAATATATGTAATGTGTGAACCATATTAACCAAAGTTTTTGATTTAAATGAATGTTAGAACTTATTTTTACATACTTTGAATAAATTAATATGTAAATATGCCTTCCTTTTTTTTTTTTTTTTTCTCTCTCTCTCCTCTTGGTTCCTAATATCAAGATTATTTGAATGCTATTTGAATACAAGTGTATTATATTACATAGATGTATATAGTAGTATGAATAGTTTTTTTTAAAAAAAAAAAGTTTATTTTAGTTTATATGATGCTGTTTTATCAAATGTGTAGTCTTTTCTTGCTAGATAATTGAATTGAAAGCTGTTAATTTAAGTTAAATATAACCAGTATTAAATTGATAAGGTGGTAGCTGAGGTACTGCTGCTTAGGGTAGGGGGTTAACTTGAGTGGTAAATACTACTCTAAGTTGGAGTTTTTAACTCCAGGCTGGATGCAAGGTTTAATCCTTACATTATTTTCACTTGTTCATTGTTATATGTATATAGTTTTGACATCCACAATATATTTTGTACACTCATTGTCACTACAAACAAAATTGAATCCTATACAAAATTCAATAAGAGATTCAATAAATACAGCTATATTTAAAGGTACACCTAAAGGAGGAGATGTAACATTACTTATGTTGTTATTTGTTATTTTGATCATAAGATTCTTAAGTTTTAAAAAAGCCAAATGACATCTTTAAAAGGAATTTCTTTAAACATTAATGGATTGAATAATCCGTGTAAAAGGGCAAGCCTAATAAGATACATTAATTTACATAAGACCAACTTAGTCTTCCTGCAAGAAACCCATCTCTTGAAAAAAGATATTGATAAACTAGCCACAAACAAATATACAGTATTGGTTAGTTCAGAGCACACTCAGAAAAAGTGGCTATTTTATGGAATAAAAGTATGCCCATTCCTAAAACCATTAAGTCTTATCAGGATGACAAAGGAATGTTTTGTATGGTTACAATACAAATTAATGGGAAGACTTACACTTTAATTAATGTATATTGGATACCTGGAATTGGTATTAATACAGTGAAACATCATCTTGATAAGATCATATCATTCTCTATAGGAGATATTATTTTAGCTGGTGACTTTAATTGTATACTACATGAAAGTGATACTACCACTATAGGAAAAGAGAATTACATCTAATGCAAAACATTTAAATGATTTTGCTAATTCTTATCATTTGAATGATATTAATAATCAGATAGATTCAAAATCATTACCATACACCTTTTTTCTAACAGATACAAAACTTATTCAAAATAGATAGGGTCTTTATTTCTAACCAGATGGTAACAGATTTAATTAATTCCAAAATCATTTCATGTCCTATATCTGATCATAATTCAATTGTTTTTGAATTCATGATAAAAAAATTCTCATAATGTTCAGATCAAAAGGATACCAGCATACTTAAGTCAACTAAAAGACTATAAAGAATATATACTTTCAGAAGTAAAACATTTTTTAGACATAAATAATACTCCTGAAGTCCCCATTGTCTATGTTTGGGATGCCTTAAAATCATATCTATATGGACAAAGTATCAGATGGTATAATAATAAAAGGAAATCTTGGGATAAGGAATTGTTAGATATTCAAAGTAATTTAGACTCTTATAAACATAATAATAAAGAAAATATTATGGACAAGAAAGTTATTGAGGAAATAAACAAACTAAATGAGAAATACAAAGAAATTTTAACTCATAAAGTTAAAATAACTTTAGAGAAATACAAGTTTTTGTCTTATTCAATAAGCCCCAAATACTTACATAGACTTAAAAATAAAACAAAAGGTTGAATAAACAAAACCATATCAAAGAAATCTTTTCTCTAAGGAAAAGAAGAATGTTTCTAGTATACCAGAAATACTAGATGAATTTAGAAATCACTTTCACAAAATTAACCATAATAACATTAACATGGAACCTAAAGATAAAATAAAGGAGTTTATAACCACAAACATGAATAAAAAATAAACAACAGATTAAACTATTGGACAAAAGTATTTCATATACAGAGGTTATTATACAAATAAATAAGCTTAAATCAAACAAAGCACCGGGTAATGATGGTATTATACCAGAGATATATAAAATCCTTTCTAAAAGTACATATTCATTAATACATAAGGTTTTATTTTGGCCCAAACTGAGTTAATAACCCCATCTTGGCAATATACATTTATTTTGCCAATTTTAAAACCTAATAAAGATCCAACTAGATGTACTTCATATCGGCCCATCTCATTACTTAATGTTGATTATAAAATGTTTATGAGTATTTTTGCTGATAGATTGAAGACAATCATCCCGGCATTATAGATATAGATCAGACAGGCTTCATTGTAAATAGAAATACTTTTGATAATATAAGAAGAACTTTAACATTAATTGATTTTGCAAATAGGAAAAAGAAAGATTTAACACTTATTAGTCTTGATATAAGTTCAGCATTTGATTCAGTAAGTTGGGACTATCTGTTTACCTTACTGAAGTGCACAAACTTCTCAGATGCATTTGTAAATCTAATTGAGCATTTATACAAAGGAACATTGGCTTATATTAAGGTAGGAACATGTTTCACAAACAATACCCATTTTTAAAGGTACAAAACAAGGATGTCCACTTTCTCCACTATTATTCACTTTAGTAATGGAGCCTTGGGCTAATTTGATCAGAAACAGTACTGACATAGAGGGTTTTGAAATAGATGAAAATACAACATCCAAAATTCAACTTTTTGCAGATGATGTTCTAATTACATCAGCAGGATCTAATTCTTTTATGCAGTCTCTATTTGATAAAATGATGAATTTTAAAAGTATTTCTGGTTTAATATTCAATGAAGAAAACCCTAAAATACTACCTATATATACACGAAAAAATATTCTCTTTAGTGATTTTACTAAATATGTACCCAATTCAGGTCAGATAACTTATTTAGGTATAATACTATCTAAAGATATTAAATCTATTATATATAATAATTATAATACCTGTTTTCTTCATATACAAAATCTTTTTAATACCTGGAATAATATGTTTTTTACTATGGAGGAGAGACTTACAATAATTAAAATGATAATATTCCCCAAGATTTTATACTTAATACAATAAATAATACTTCCACCTACAAAAATAATTATCAATAAACTGAATACACTAATGTTAAATTTCCTATGGGCACCTAATAGACCTAGGATTGCATTAAAGAAACATACTAATAGCTGGTCTCAAGGGAGTATTTCTTTTCCAGACTTTAATTTATATACTATCTCTTCTATTGTAAAAGCTATTACTTTATTAATAGATCAGTCATATGTCACAAAATGGAAAGATTATTGGGAGCTAATTAGTATGCACTTCATGAAAATCTCCTTAACACATAAAAATATGATTGTAAATAACTCCATGTTATGGTTACTAAAGGAATTTTGTACTTCACCTATTACACCTAAACATATGGTTTGTTACCCATTAAATATTATTATTAGCTATTGTAACTTTATATTCATGCACCCTAAGTATAGGGAATGGAATTTTATTATATTCCTATAATGTATACTCAGGGTATGCTTTTGTCATCTACTTCTGAAGGAACTCATTTAGCTATAGATAATGATCTAAAGTACTGGTATCAGTTGATATCTGATAATAAAGTTAAAATCTAGATTTCTTAAAACAAGAATTTGATCTAAGAGAAACTTGCTGGTTAGAGGTTCAGACCTTTAGACAACATCTCATTGATAGAATAGATCTAATGTCTATAACAGTTAAAGAATCTATTCCAACACTGATTGATTACTTGATATTAAATTTACAACATGAAGTTTCTGATAAAGGTAAACTTTCATACATACATAAAATTATCAGACAAGAAACTTTTTACAGTGTAGATACATACTGGAATTATTTCACTTCTATTAATGGGGACCCACCAAATCAACAAGATAAACAATATATATTGGAATCTGCCTATAGAACTACGTCTTCCATTGTCTGGAGACTTTATACATGGAAATTTTACATAGATCTTTTATACACCTTTGATGATGAATAAAATAAATAATAAAGATAATCTATGTAAGAGATGTAATGTAGAAATTAATGCTGACTGGGCTCATATGTTTTATGACTGTATAAAATTGAAAGAATACTGGAAGTCAATTAATGAATTTTGCAGGCTCTTTTACAGATAATTTCATTATTTCTAAATCTCTTATATTATTCAACACACCTGTACCTCAAAGTATTAAAAGGTTAAGCTTCCCTTGTTATGGTCTATTCTAGCAGTGGCTAGGAAAATAATAACCAGAAATTGGATTTCAGATACACCTCCTTCGTTCAATGAATTTAAAAATGTTATGAATATAGTGTGCCATATGGAAATAAACACAATTAGGTCAAGAACAACTAGAAAAACATCTTATTATATTGTATGGGATAATTTACAAAATTTGTTAAAAAAACCCTAATTTCAATAGCATGGTATTTTAGTTTAATTAATTGATCTGATTGTAGTGGATGTCTTTGTAAATACTTTAGTTGTTTTGTTGAATGTTATAATCATATCTATTTTTAATTACTTGTATAAAATTGTTATGATATTTCTCTTGTATGTTAAAACAATAAACCTGTTTTGAAAAAAAAAAAAAAGAAAATGATCACAGTATATCTTTACTTGTATTTAGGTGGGATAGCTGACTGGCTATATAGCAATTAAAAACAGAAAGTATTATTGACTTAGAGATATTACCAGACTTTTATCTTGTATAACATTAGAAAAATTCCCAGATATGCCACTTGAACAACTAAGTGCTGCTTGGTGAATTTCCTATCTGCCAGTGGTGAATTAATTGTACGTGGCACCCTGGATGATTTCGAAACCATCCCCTTCACATGTTTTTTAGTCATGCATAAATACATGTGTTCTTCTGGATTTATATTCCTGATTGCTTTAACTGTGTATTTATCTACCACATTGTTTTAAATTACCTTTATTTTTAATTAAAGCAAGACATATGTGCATGTGTGTGTATGTGTGTGTTTTAACTTTGAGAAGTCAAACATTTTTTCAGCAAGGAATGAAACAAAATTTAGTAACAATAATAAAATTATTGCTAAATTCAGAATATTTCAACTGTAAATGACAACTTCAGTTGCTGTCATTATAATCTACCAATGTCCATAACCTTCAGTTATAACCATTTATCTATGTACACCTCAAGTATCTAATTCTGGTAAAACATGGTCAGAGTAAGGTACACCAACATGCTTCATAAATGTATGCTAATCATGAAAATCCAGACTGATAACTGTTTATCATTATCTTGTATGTATGTAGACAGACCCAATACTGCATTGGATTACCATTCAATTACCATCAGTTATCAATGCCAGATCCAGCATTGCAGTGAATTATAGTTCAATTGCTTGCGCAATGTTACTAGCTCAGAAATGGAATTCACTTATGTGCAAGTTAATAAAGGCTTTTTTTTCATGTAGTGGATTTCCATATTAAAGATGGACATTAACTATATAATAGAACTTGTTAAAAATCAGAAATCACTTAGAACTACTGTCAATCAGTTATTGTCAGACATTAGAGTTTTCATGCTGCTTAAAATGCACAGTTTTCTTTATATGTTATAACCAGATAAAGAGGACAATTGTGACTGGTTGACTTGCTCAAAGTCACGCAGTTGGCAAATGGAGGTGGAAGGAATAAAATCCTCCATGCATCCCTCTGCAAATTAGAGCTACCTCTAACCTCTCCATTTCAAACAACTACTAAATGAGTACCTAAATGAGACTTGGCTCTGCCCTTGCACATCCTTAGACTAACCTAGTCACTAACCCCCCCAGTATACTTCTTTGTAATTCCTTTTCTCCAAACATAGTCAGTCTACATCTTAGGTAAGGATGCATATAGAATTTTGCCTAGACTATATTTTCTAGTAATCTCTGTTCCAAAGAGTGCATGTAGTATGTGTAATGTCATCTCTATGAAATGCAACTTGGGAATACTTTAACTATTGAAAATCAGCTATCCAAATATGTATGAATTGAAGTTCATTTTTACCTAGTAAATATGTTGTTTTTTTCTGTATTATGTTTTGTCATAACTTTAATCATTTTATGTCATTGTGTACATTTTTTCCCAGGGGCTTCCGCTGAAAATGGAATATTATCCCTGTTGGAGTTTTCTGATAAACAAGTGTCAAATAAAAAGAAATAAAAACAAATAAAATAAATAAAACCCTGTACCTTTAACTACAGGAAGCAACTCACTAAGAACTTAGGGCCTTAGTTCTAGCTAACTAGCTAACTTTGTTTTCTGATTAATCATTTAGGATTCTAGCCCCATGCCTCTCACCTGTACTTCTTTATGAAAAATGTTTCTTGTTTTGTCTTAAAATGTCCATGTTCCACATTGCTCCATATCGAAAGGGTCTGTTCCACATTTGTTATTTAGAACATTTTAACAAACATCCATGGGAAATAATACTGAATCATATTATTTCATCGAAAGAGTGTTTTATATGTACAAAATAGCTTTTTTTTTTACTCATGACGTGACCATCCTAGATAAAGCAGTTAGTAAGTGTTCCACATTTTCCCTATTTGTTCCACATTATGACAGACAGTATTTTACATCTGGAGATGAAAGAGTGACAGCTGTGGTCAGTAAAAAATACCAGTCATTTGAGTTTTATAGTTCTTGTTCATAAAAAGCATGTGGCTGCAAAACTTATTGTTCTGTTATTTTGCAAGCGAATGAATGGACTCTGCCTGTTATCTGTAACTGATTTTGCAAAACATCTCTAATTTTGTCACATATTTATGCTATGTTCTTCCCTAACTGGTTTGGGAGTTAGAGTGCAGGACTAAAGCTTTGAAACGTTAGTGAGCTGTTTCCTGAATGCAGAGCAGACATTTTGATTGCTACTACTTTTCATTTGCCTACTTTGTGACTCTGAGCAAGTCACTTAACCAGGCAGTGCTGCTGGACGTCATCTAAAAACAGGCAATTTGTCCTACCTGGATAACTAAAAGAAAAATATAAACGTTGTTATATTAAATCACTGAAGATTATGATCAGTCAATAAGCCAGTCATGAGAGTTTCATAATTTGTATTTTTCCGAAAATGCATGTGACTGATGTTAACTTTTAGGTACATGTGAACACTCTGCCTATTATCTTTCTCAGCTTTTGCAGAACATCTCCAATTTTGTATCAGTTTTATGCCCTGCCGCTCATTAATTGCTCTGGCAGTTAGCACAGAGCACTAAAATTCTGACCTGTTAATAAGCTGCTTTCTGTTCCCAGATACAGTGTTTGATTCCTTCTACTTTCATTTGCCTACCATGCGACTAAGAGCAAATCACATAACCAGATAGGGGACTAGGGTTGCATCTGAAAATTAAGAATATGTCCATCAGGCTTACATGGTCAAAAAATAAGTTAAAAAACATTAATGTGCCAATTGTACATAAATATGAGCAAATCACTTAACCAGACACTGTTCCTGGATCACTTAAGGCCCTGAGCTGTTAACAAACTGTTTCCTGCAGTGAAAGGAACAAAGCTTGTTATTCTAGCAATGTCTATGTATTTAAGAGAAATACTTAAATTCTGTTCCAGACTTTTGGATCTTTGATTCTTGCGCTATGAAGATGAGTGTAGAGAGAGGAGTTGAAATGGATTACACTGTATAGTTCTGACATGAGCAAGCTGAGAAACATTTCTAGGCCATTATGTAAGAATTTATTCATTTACTTGATCTCAGGCAGATTATTTGAGGTATACATTTATACAGGTGGTGTAACTGATTGTTTTGCGAGTGTGTGTGTGTGTGTGTGTGTGTGTGTGTGGGTGTGTGCACGCGCGCTCGTGCGGGCAGAGGTAATATTTCTAAACTCTTGCTGCAGTTTACTTCATATTTGTGGTCTGTTCTTCATACAATCCATGTTTTTCTTATTAAGTGGTGTGAACTCTAGTCAGTAAATAATGACAAACATGAGTTTCAGACTTCATACCCTTCAAAAAATGCTTGCTAACATAAAACCTGTTTTACTATCGACTTTCTAAGTATATAAGACCAATATTTAAAATCTGTTTCTGATTGTGGGTCTTTGCCACTGATTCATGAGCGAAGATGTTGAGCAGGAAGTTGCACTGTACAGTTCTCACTGCAGCAAGCTGCAATACATTTCTTCATCATTATTTATGTTTTTGGCCATTCAGCTGAATGTAAGCAAGCATCTCAGTGTATGGAGTCATAGAAGGGGCTGTAACTGATGGTCACATCAACGTGTGTGTGTGTATTTGTCAGTGTGTTTGTTAACTACGTATAGGTGAGTAGTGCATGTGTATACATATCTGTTTCCTGCATCCTTGTGTAATTATTGTGTAAAAGAATGAATTATAGGAAAAAGAAGCATCATCGTATGAGCCATCTTGTTTGGGTATGATCTGTGGTTTGCATGTTTTGTTGACTGTTAACAGTGTGTTTATTATATGGCTGTGAATATACTGGACAGCATGTAGCCTATGAGTTTAATATTTTATCTTTGTGTATTTTGTTATTTGAAGGCACGTGAGTGTGAAATATGTTGTGTTAGGCTCCTACAGTTTGTCTGTACCTAGTGCTGGTGAGTATGGCCATGTGTCATTAATGAACTGCTTTCTGGAATACAGGGTTTGATTCCTTTAACCTTCATTTCTCTACTGTGTAAATCTGAAAAAGTCATTTTTACAGGCTGTGCTCCTGGGCTGCCCCTGAAAAGGTATACTTGTGTCCAATGGTCTGTACCAAACTGCTAACAAATGTGTAACACATTTGCCTTTTGATTTCCTGTACCCTTCACATAGCCGTTATCTGAGTATGAATCCTAGCATATCTCTTGAACTTTAATGAATTGCCAGATGTATTTTCAATAAATACTGTGTTTCAGGAGAAGTGACATTTACTGTTGCTCAGTGAGAGCATTTTGTTTTGTTTCGTTGACTAAATATCTATTCGTGTTTGTGCTGTAAAGCGTTTACTAATAAATGTTTTACATTATATCTGAATCTCTGTGATTACTGAAAAAGATAAAGAAGAAAATTGTGTGCACACTGACAAGCTTGAAAAGGGTTTTATGGTAATTGGGACAGACAGCCAAATAATGGGATATTGGTATGGCTGTGGGAGGGGGAGGCCCAGGCCATTACCCCTGGGCCCCATTTGACCATGATCTGGCTCTGTAAATGCAATGCATCTGGGAAACTGTAGTCGTGCTATGCTCCAAAGCTTTAATGATGACAGCATCTACAGCGGTGGAGCAGATTACAGTTCTTTTGATGCAAGACACTTGACTAAGTTACCTAAGCTATAAATATCAACAGCTAAGTACCACTTTACAAGGGTTGTGGAAAATATAAGTGACATTTTGTCCATAAAGAATGAAGGATGACTGAAGTGACTGCAATGGAGTAGCATTTACTGTTTGTTGGCAACAGCACAGATCAGCATGAAAATTCTTCAGGCACTTAATTCAGATACTAAGCTAATTTGTTTCTTGAACAGAATAGGTTAACAAATTCTTGGCACTGCCCTCATGCCTTTATTTATTTATTTGTTTACTTGTTTATTTTTGCTTGCCATATCTTCACTTTTGCATGTCAAACTTAGATTTAGTATAAAAGTGTAAGTATAATAAACCCAATAAGGATTATGTATGCTTATTCTGTTTTTTTAATAGACAGACTTTTATTTTTGAACTTCAGTGCAGTTTGTGCAGATAAATATTAGGCTGCTTTTTTACTCCTTCAACACTTTAGCTAAATAAATTGTTGGTTACGTTGACTTACATTTTCTTTTGTGATTTTTTTTTGTCATACTTTGTATAAAAGTAGAATTATACTGAAACAGTTGCATTGGCATCACACTTGTATTTTTCAGTTTCATTGCAAGTGTTGAAATGACCTTATGTGTAAAAACAGTATTTGTGATGGTATGCTGAAGAATATGAAACAGATTTGCATCATATCCTGGCTGGCAGTTGGGGAAATAAGTGATGTTTATGCATATGAATGCATGTGTGCATGTGTGTGTATATGCGTGTGTGTGTGTGTGTGTGTGTGTGTGTGTGTGTGTGTGTGTGTGTGTGTGTGTGTGTGTGTGTGTGTGTGTGTGTGAGTGCATGCGAGCACGCGCACTTGTGTGTGTGTGTGTGTGTGTGTGTGTGTGTGTGTGTGTGTGTGTGTGTGTGTGTGTGTGTGTGTATGTCTATGGAGAGTATACATGTGGTCCTTCGGCCATGGCATACAGTAACTCTTAATTTTATTTCAGGTAGCAAAATCCAAAGAGTTATCCAATGAACAAGCTAGTCTACCCCTACCTGCATTGCTTGATGCTTATTGAAGTTTCTTTTATGGGGGAGGGTGTTGTTTGCTTTGTCCAACACTGCCCTGGACTTTTACAACTTGAGTTGTTTCCTGTTTGAGTTTCTGGATAGTCTGTAATGTTTAAAGAGCTGGGTACATGGTTAAACATGCTACTCTACTTTTTATATTAAATAATGCGAAAGGAGAATATTAAGTTGCAACCAAGTGCCTGTTCTGGTAAGCAATGGAAGAGTAGACATCAAAAGAACTTTCTACAACTATAACATAACCTTTTAACTATACTGTGAGTTCCCTTTCTAGTTGTTAGCAAATATTCCACATTTTGCAAATTTGGTCCTCCTTATGAGAAGTGATATAAAAGAAATACAGTCTGACTGCCACAGTCTGAAGCATACACTTTAATAAAAAACAAAAAACAAATAACAAGATAAACACTTGCAAATTAGTTAAAACCCGTTATCAGATCTGTTATAAACACATCAGCATTGGCCATTTGTAATACTGTTGACCAGTCTTTATCAACGGAACAGCCTACATCCCTTAAGGGCAGGTTTGATGGGAACATTCCCACTAAGTCCTGGTATTTGGTCAGCCTGCAGGCTAGCTATCCAATTCATTTCAACAATCTCCATTTTATAGGTTCATAGGTTCATAGGTGTGTACTAGGCTAATGGCCCTGGAGCCTTTACATGCCTAGCCCATAGAATTACCCTGGCATCATGCCACACAACCTTAGATCCCCGGGTGAATTTTCTATTTCCCATCCACTCATCAAGATTTCTCTTGAAGAGGGCCAGTGAGGTGCTCTGCTTGACATGTATGGGAAGTCTATTCCATAGCATGGGCAGTCTACAGGTTATGAATCTGTCCCTCCAGCATGTTATGTTGATTGTGGTAATGAGGTTGAGGTCTCTGGAGCGTGTGGTGTGGAGGGATTGGGATTTCTTTAGATGTAGCATTTCTAATAGAGCTGGGTCAGACATGGTTATGTAAGTCAAACAGAGATTGCCTCTAAGTAGGCAATATAAGACAGAGAATAGTTGGAGTTTTTTCAGTTTTTCCATATAGGACAAGTGTTTAAGGATGAGGATCCTCTTTGTGAGGTACTTTTATGGCCTCTCCAGTTGTTGCAGGTGTTTAGTGAGGTACATACCAAATGGGGAGGTGTACTCAATGATTGGTCTAATGAGGGAAGAGTAGAGGGAAACAATGCCTTCTTTCTTCCTGGATACAAAACTCTTAGTAATGAGATGTGCCACATAGAAGGACTTTCTGACCACAGTGGCAATGTGGTGGTCAAAAGAGAGGTTGCTGTCAACCTGTGTTCCCAGATCTCTTATAATGCCTTCTGTGTTCAGTGGACTACCATCAATGTGGTAATTCAAGGGAATTGGGTTTTTCCCAAGGGGGATGAAGGCACATTTTTTGGCATTGAGCTTAAGGCCATGGTTCTGACACCAGTCGTTGGTCTCATTGAGGCCTTTCTGTAGGATGTCAGCATCAGCTCTCAATTTGCAATCATCTCCAAACTTTGTCAGCCAGAGTCTCTTCATGTTGGCCTGGACTTCAGAGAAGTGGATACCAAACAGGAGAGGACCCAGGACCAAACCCTGTGGGACACCATTCGTGACTGGTCAGCAGTCTGACGTGGAGTCAGCTACTTTCACACTGTGAGTTCTATCTGTCAGCCAGTTTGCAACCCACTTAGTGATATAGGGGTTGATCCATAGCTTAGTGAGTTTTTCTATGATTCCTGAGTGGAGAATGGCATCAAAGGCCTTGGCCAGATGACGGTAGGATGTATGAATCACCTTGCCTTCATCCACAGCTCTGGTGACTGACTCAAAGAAGTTGACCAAGTTAAGCAGGCATGATCCACCCTTCACAAAACCAAACTGTGTAGGATCCAGAGTTTGGAGATTCCCTATATCCTTGTATATTAGGTCCATGATGATGTGTTCCATAGCTTTGCATTTCAGACTCATCAGGCTAATGGGGCAATAATGCCTGGGGTCTGTGGTTGCTCCTCCTTTGTGGAGAGGGATGACTGTAGCAGTATGCCATTCGGTAGGGCAAAGCCTGAGATGAGGCTGTGATTGAACAGTTACCACCTCTAATATTCTCTGGTACAATCTGAAGGAGCATAAAGTTGAAAATTTGTCCTTGATGAGCTAGAAGGTGTTTTGCAAGAGCTTTCTTGACATTACCCAAATGAATGTCACTCATGTTATATCCATTATTTTAATTGCCTGTTGGTTTTCCCAACATAAAAACTGCTGCATACCCTGCAGATTGCAATGTAGACAACATTTTTAGTCTTGCTATCTGCATAAAGACGTGGTACACATTTTTTGCCAAATATGGGATGCACAAACTCATTGGTGTTAGAAATGTGTCTACACGCTTGGCATGAGCAACAAGGATATGTACCAACTGTATTGGACCGCTACTAGCATTCAGTCTAGACCCATAACACAAATGCTGTTTCAAGTTCAGCTTGATCTTTTAGGAGAAAAATGGCTTTACCAATCTCTCTTTCTTTATATCCCCTCATTTTAAAATTATCCATATGATTTTCTGATGCTTCTAAATAATCAACATCTTGTGTGTATAAGATCCTTAATAACTGCTCTTTCAGGACATTCTAAATAATATATCCCAGATGCATTTTGGTACGATACAGAAAATTATGCTTCCAGCATTCTTTATGAAACAAACTGGTATTAATGGTACCATCCTCTCCAATACATAGGGAAACATCCAAAGAGTCTATTTTGAATTGAGATACCTTCATAGGAAACTTGAGAAATAACTTGGTTTCTTCTAAATATACAGTAAATTCCCTAAGCTACTCCATGGTGCCATCCCATAACAAAAACACATCATCCATGAAGTGCTTATAGTATTTAATGCATAAGAAAACAATTTTTACTTAACACATATGTTTCCTCCCATTTTGCCAACACAAGGTTGGCATGGCTATTTACACATGGGGTGCCAATTGCTATGCCCAGTTTCTGCCAATATACATCCTCATTGAAGATAAATACATTATTCTCAAGTATTAATTCTAGGAGCATACAAATCAGGGTAACAGTTTCACTGTTGTAAACACTTATTTCATGTAGAAAAGTTCTTACTGAATCTACTGTAGTCATTTGGAATGACGGTAAATAAACTCTGTATGTCTAGAGTTACCATGAGGTAATTCATAAAACAGTCAAAGCTGTTCACATACTTATAGAACGAATCCAAGAACTGCTGTGTAACTTTTAGCACTGATGCCGACTTATGGGGATACCTATCTGGAGTTACTCAAGCCCTGAATATACAGATGAGCTTCAACTATATCAGATTACTTCTTGAATTCTTTTAACCTATAGAGATGAAATAATAGGCATGGTTGAGGGATTGCACAAGGTATAGAAAGTAGATATATTGCTAACTTGTTTGTAGGCAGACTGGATAATTTGTACAATAATATTATAGAGTATGAGTCGAAACATGAACAAATTAAAATTAATTAATTAAAATTAAAAAGATGAAAAAAGACTATTCAGACTTTAAGAAGGGTCATATTTTCATCTGGCCATATACTTATAGAAAGGAAGTTACAGATGAGCAGAATATTGTTAGTGAAAGACCAGCTGAAGCAGATGCTTTGTCATCTAGTGAAGTAGCAACAGTTAATAAAGCTGATATGAATGAGAGAGTGAATAATCAGTTCAGGATAGTGGATAAGCAGAAACAAAGTTCTAACATAAGGAATTCTTTACATTATTCCTTAGACCTAGGGGTCAGATGTAAAGAGAATCCTGCACCACTATCAGTTTTTCCGGAACTCCTGATGTGCTTGAAGCAACCTCTGATTGGCAAAGGGGCATGTTCACAGAGCAAGGGGTGGAAAAGAAGGAAAATGTCTACAGAATGGAATCTGTTGAACAAGAAGGATATGATGTGAATACATTGATTATTAATATGTCTAGTTTGATATTGGGGAGGAACAAGTCTCCTTACTTAACAAAGGACTATCTTACATTCCTGAAACACCATCTACATTGAATGAAGTTATTTTGAATCTCAAACTTTTTGGAAGGAACATTATTGAAAAGTATTTCTGTGAATATTACTGGAAACAGTATTAATGTTTTGAGAAAACCAACTACATTCACACCATGGATCAATCCAATGAGTGAATCATGTTTAAGATTCTGTGAAACAGAACTTACTAGGATAGTTAATGAGTGATATCTACATCATTTTTATAACTTAACTAAAGAAGAAAGAAAGGCACTAAGATATCTACAGGGGATTAAAGATTTAAGGATATGCCCAGCATATAAAGGAGGAAGTATTGTCCTAATGAATACAACAGATTATATTAACAAGATGCTTTCTTTGTTGAGAGACCATGATATGTATAAGAGCATTACTAAGTCAGATGACAATGAGCTCATGAAGTCAATTCATGATACATTATATGACTATGAGCAGGCTAATTTCCCAGGATATCTATGAATATCTTTTGGTTCCTAAACCAATTATTCCTATTATCAATGACCTTGCTTTCCAAAAGTACACATGAATCAGGGCAACCCTCCTATGTAGTCAAAAATAAAAAGGCATGGTGGCTGGAGAGTAAAAAACTCACTTTTATTACCAATAAAATAAAATAAATGAATAGCTTAGGTAAGTGCTTTTGAGGTGACCAACTTCTTCAGACCTTAATAAAAACTTCTACAAACATACGGTTTAAATACAAGTGACAACCAATAAATACACACAATCAGAATTAATGAGGGAAACCTCTTTTTCTTAGAAGAGGTTTTAAAGAGACGGCACTGTTCAGGCCAGGTGAAACATAAGCTTTAAAATCAACAATCCATCTAAGCTCTATATATTTAGTTTCATTATGTAAATCTCCTTCTCTTAAGCTCTCATTAATTTTCTGTAAAACCAAGAATTTAAAGTTGTGCTGTGTACCATAATCTGATACATGTTTAGCAAGTGCATTTGTAGGTTTATTATTACGTGTGTCATTCAGATGTTCCCTGACCCTCTCCTTCAACATACAATTCGTTTTGCCTATATAAAATGCACTGCATGAATTACACTTGGCTAGATAGACTATGTTCTTAGTGCAACAGTCTGCATAGAAAGAAAATTCTACTGGTTTCAAGTGTATCAGATTCACAACCATGAAGGTTGACCATATGTTACAACAGATTTTGCAAGCCCTACATGCATATGTTCTTTTACTCTGTGAAATAAACCTTTCACTAGATCTGTTGTGTTTGTAAGATAGCCGCTGCTTTAAATTCTTACTATTTGTAAAACTGAAACTAGGAGTGGAACCTACAACTCTACTAATATGAGGGTCGGTGAGTAAAATAGGCCAGTTCTTTATGACTATCTCACAGGTCCTGTTAACATCACTGGAAACACAGCCTATTCACCACCTCAGCACATTTTCTTCCTTCATCATGTACATTTGCAGGGAGTTCTTCAGAAAAATAGGGTTTGGTCATATTGCTATCAGGAGAGCTCACTTCTTCCATAGCCTTATCAATCTCATAGGCTTTGTACCCCCTATTCATAAGATCTACACGCAAACCATCTAATGCCTCTACAAGGTCTCCCCCATCAGTATATAGTCTCTTACAGCGCAATACTTGATTTTTAACTATATTCCTAGTTATGTGTCTGGGGTGCATGCTAGAACGATGAAGAATATTATTCTTCCTACAGCTTTTTCTATGTAACCTAGTTGAAATGCGGCCAAACATGTTTTTGTTCACATTAATGTACAAAAAATCAATCTTAGTCTGAGAGTACTGTAGAGTAAAAGAGAGATATGAGGTGGTACTCCCTAGAAAATTCACAAAACTTTCTAGCTGTATCTCATTGCCATGCCATGTAAAAAAGATATCATCAACAAAACGTTTATAAAAAGTGACATTTTGCTTAAACATGCCACAGCAAAAAAAATCTCTTTCTTCCATTGGGCCATCAAAATGTTAGCATATGTATTTGCACACGCTGTACACATAGCGACCCCCACTTTCAGGAGGAATAACTCTTTTTCAAACAGAAATATATTATTTTCCAAGATCAAATCCAGTAGGGCACAGATCATATTGACCTTGGTATTAGAAAGGTTACTTTCCTTAGTTAAGAAGTGTCTTACATTTTCAATGCCCTCATCATTGGGGATCACTGTGAACAGAGAATTAACATCTAGCATTACAAAGAATCCATTGCTAATATCAGTATTGTGTCTATGACTGGCCCAGGCATACAATTGCTCCAAAACTGTTTGCTATCTCTAAGTACAGTCTCTACAGTGTTCAATACATGTCTAAGCTGTTTCTCCACATATATAAACATAGGCTCAGTGAGCCATCCTCTGCCCGATACAATAGGTCAGAGTGGGGGATTCAAGGGATCTTTGTGAACCTTGGGTAGGCCATATATGACTGGTATAGTGGGATGCTCTACAGAAAAATACATATACAGTGAATAGTCAACTTGATCAGTCATCAGTAAATCATACGTATAGAAATTCAACCTGTCTATAATACCATTCAGCTGAAATTTCTGTAGTACAGCATGCACTTTGTCATCATACAACATCTTATGCATTTTCTCAAAATAATCCATAGTGTTAAAGACAACTATCCTGCTGCCCTTGTCAGCAGGCCTACTAACTAAATGTTCAACCCTGATTAATGTTCCTAATGCCTCACTTTCCTTCATAGTGAGATTATAAAAACAGTTCTTGGACCTCTCATTGACTGATTTTCTTAGATCATCCTCACACATCTTTATGAACGCCTCCATAGCAGGAGAATTGTTGGGTACAAAACAACTAGGTTTTATTAATGTACATACATTTGCGGTATTCACATTCCCATTCACAAAAATGGTTTTAAGCATTATGTTCCTGGCAAACATATTTAGTTCTAGAATTGTATTAACTAAATTCATCTTGTTAGCTGGAACAAATGATAAACCTCTATTTAAAATAGATAATTGCTCTACAGTTAAATCCACTGAAGACAAGTTGAAAATCAAATTATTCACTTGCGATTGCATGTAGTCAGATCCTTGTTGTAAGCTGAGGGGTTGGATTGTACCCACCCTCATCTCCTGTGACTCTGAGACCTCCCCATCCATATGTCCTGCCTTATAGGTAGGTCCTTGTCCAAAAAAAAATGCTGAGTGATGGGAAATATCTATACCCTGTTTATTTATATTGCCATTATTAACTATTGTTAATACCTTTGCTCTAACAGCACGTTCTATACTTGACAAGCCTATGTTGCCACCTTGTACATTACTAGACACCAAAGAGGTGTTACAGTGTTCTACAGACTTGTTCTGCACATTGGCAT
Source organism: Protopterus annectens (assembly GCF_019279795.1). Classification (NCBI taxonomy): domain Eukaryota; kingdom Metazoa; phylum Chordata; order Ceratodontiformes; family Protopteridae; genus Protopterus; species Protopterus annectens. Next base: position 1,780,574,262 of record NC_056733.1, on the reverse strand, counting down.
TTAAGTTAATACACAAACCAGCATTATCATCAGTATTCATTGCATCACAAGTATTTGCATTATTTATATCAAAAGAAATTTCAACCTGATTGTCCAGGGACAAGGAGACTCGTTCTCCATGCTCCAATAGTTCTATCGACTCATGAAGTGAGTCTTGTTCTTTTGAGTCAAATGGCATAGATTCACCAACTTCCAAGTTGCATTGACTCAGCATTGTTTTCACAAGCTGTGCTTTATCTGAGCTACAGTTAGTGTTCAAATTTGAACTGTTAGCTACTGTCCCAGTGGACCGCCGTACATTATTGCCTGTACTAGAGGAAGGCTGTTGCATCAATTTTGGCACCCTACTGAGATTGCTCTCAGTGTTACAATTGTGGGGAGCATTACTGGTATTGTTAACAGCGTCGCTAAATGAGTGTTGTGCTCTTACCTGCATGCTACCTCCATTAACATGGCTCCTTACATCAGTCTGTTGTCCTGCCTCCATTGAGCTAGCAGGCAAGCCCATTGGCTGAGCTGTCCTGGGCCAGAAAAAGACATTCCCGGCTCGAAAATCAGCAAAGTCCCTTTGAAGTTTTTTTGTTTTTTGTTTTTCAAGTTTTCTCTCATAGAGAGAAACATTGAGTAATAAATCATGCATGAGTTGGGTGTAGACTTCACCTTTGTACATATCCATAAGCTGAATTGTGAGATTGCTAATCTCACTCGCTAAAGCTTCTTCTTCAGGTAGAAAGAAGTCATTAATCAGTAGCATATAGTCAATGCTTAATCGCAGATTCCAGACCAGCCACTTTTTCAGAAGCTCTGGGTAACTTATCACAATAGGAGGGCATTTTAAGCACCCTAAGCCCTCTAGGTATCACTTTATGGAAAACAGCAGCTTCAAAGTGATAACGCTGCCATAAGTGACATTTATGCTTATAGAGTTTGTCCTCCAAATCCTTCAAAATCGCTCTATAAGCAGACATTTCATCAAAGTTATAGCTGTTGGTAACAATATCATCCTCACTAAAGGATATACTGACAAGAGGGTTGGCAAAATTACCAGCTGTAGTAGCAGACTTTTCAGTCTGTGCTCTTCTTTCTCCTTCAGTAAGATGCATAGTTGATCCCCTATTCAGGGCAGAATCCATCCTTGCCATATCACTCTCAGCCATGGTTCCACCAAACAGACAAAATAAAGTTATAATAAAATGAGAAGAAAGTGGTGGAAGCAACTTCTTTTTTCGGCTTTTCCCGGTTAGGGGTGATACAGCGGATCATCTATCTGCTCATGATTGGCAGTGGAGTTTTACAGTGTCGAGTTGCCAGCCCGGTGCCCAACCTTCCACAGAAGGCACACACACACATGCACTCACACCTATGGCCAATTTAGAGTGTCCAATCCATCTGCAGCATGTCTTTGTGATGTTGGAGGAAACCGGACCACCCGTAGGAAACCCACGTGACCACAGGGAGGACATGCAGACTCCAAACAGAAGGCACCCCAGCCGAGGATTGAACCAGAGAACCTCTTGCTGTGAGGTGACAATGCTAACCACTGCACCACCGTGGCTGCCCTACAAACCCCAAAAATATAAATAGTCAAAAATAAAAAGGCGTGCGTTGTGACTGGAGAGTAAAAAACTCACTTTAATTACCAATAAAATAAAATAAATGAATAAGTTTAGGTAAGCGCTTTCGAGGTGACCCTCTTCTTCAGACCTTAATAAAAACTTCTACAAACATACAGTTTAAATACAAGTGACAACCAGTAAAAACACACAATCAGAATTAGTGAGGCAAACCTCTTTTTCTTAAAAGAGGTTATAAAGAGACAGCACTGTTCAGGCCAGGTGAAACATAAGCTTTAAAATCAACAATCCATCTAAGCTCTATATATTCAGTTTTATTATGTAAATCTCCTTCTCTTAAGCTCTCATTAATTTTCTGTAAAACCAAGAATTTAAAGTTGTGCTGTGTACCATAATCTGATACATGTTTAGCCAGTGCATTTGTAGGTTTATTATTACGTAAGTCATTCATATGTTCCCTGACCCTCTCCTTCAACATACGATTTGTTTTGCCTATATAAAATGCACTGCATGAATTACACTTGACTAGATAGACTATGTTCTTAGTGCAACAGTCTGCAGAGAAAGAAAATTCTACTGGTTTCAAGTGTATTGGATGCACAACCATGCAGGTTCACCATATGTTACAACAGATTTTGCAAGCCCTACATGCATATGTTCCTTTACATTGTGAAATAAACCTTTCACTAGATCTGTTGTGTTTGTAACATATCTATTGCTTTAAATTCTTACTATTTTTAAAACTGAAGCTAGGAGTAGACCCTACAACTCTACTAATATGAGGGTCTGTGAGTAAAATAGGCCAGTTCTTTTTGACTATCTCACACTTCCTATTAACATCACTGGAAAAAGTTAAGCACAGCCTATTCACCACCTCAGCACATTTTCCTCCTTCATCATGTACATTTGCAGGGAGTTCTTCAGAAAATTAGAGTTTGGTCATATTGCTATCAAGAGAGCTCACTTCTTCCATAGCCTTATCAATCTCATAGGCTTTGTAGCCCCTATTCATAAGATCTACATGCAAACCATCTATTGCCTCTACAAGATCTCCCTCATCAGTATATAGTCTCTTACAGCGCAATACTTGATTTTTAACTATATTCCTAGTTATGTGTCTGGGGTGCATGCTAGAACGATGAAGAATATTATTCTTCCTACAACTTTTGTAGAATGAAAACAAAAAACTGTACTGAGTAATGTACCCTCAGTACTAATGCATAACAATTCTTGGATTCTCTCTATGAGTATGTGAACTGCTCTGACTGTCATGTGAATTACCTCATGGTAACTCTAGACATACAGCGTTTATTTACTGTCACTCTGAATGACTGTGGTATACATTCAGTAAGAGCTTTTCTACATGAATGAAGTGGTTACAGCAGTGAAACTATTACCCTGATCTATATGCTCCTAGAATTAATAATTGAGATTAATGTATTTATAATTGATGAGGCTATATATTGGCAGAAACTGGGTGTAGCGATGGGCGCCCCATGTGCAAATAGCTATGCCAAACTAGTGTTGGCAAAATGGGAAGAAACATATGTGTTAAGTGATAACTTGTTTTCCTCATGCATCAAATACTATAAATGTTTTGTGGATGATGTGTTTTTGTTATGGGATGGCACCATGGAGCAGCTTAGGGAATTTATTGTGTATTTAGAAGAGACCACATAATTTCTCAAGTTTACTATGAAGGTATTTCAATTCAAAATAGACTCTTTGGATGTTTCTCTATTTATTGGAGAGGATGGTACCATTAATACTGGTTTGTTTCATAAGGAATGCTGGAAGAATAATTTACTATATCGTACTAGCATGCATCCAAGATATCAAAAAAACAAGAACAACAAGTGGAAATAAACAAGTCAGAAAAAGCAATATATCCACTGAACACTCAAAAGGACTACAGCCAAATCTTTAGCATATAAAGTATTTAATCACCACTTTCATCCACAAAGGGACTTCTTCAGAACAGTACAGTTGACTCACAAACAGAAGGCAATATATACACCATGTGCTAATCATCCAGTCAACACATTAAAAAAAGTTATAATTACTAAAGTACTTACATGAATAAGAATAGAGTAGAGTAAAAATATATGTATGAATTATAAAACGTAAATAATAATACAGAAGTATTATAACAACAGTATTAAACATAAAATCACTTTAAAACTTTCAATCTCCTCTTTAAAAAAAAAACAGTTGATGATGCCCAAATGGTGTGAAATACTCAGATAAATTTTTTCCACAGTTTGACAGATTTCTTTAACAATTCTGGACTTGATTTTTTTATGTCTGCTAGTTCAAAATAATAATTCACAAATCCAAGAAGTGCGATCTAAGATAATTAAGGTCAACCAAAAAATACAATGCGTATTGAATGAGTTACCAGACTTGTCAAAAGAATACAAAGCTGTATTATATAATGTGGAAAAATTGGAGCAAGTGATAATACAATGGAAAATTAAGAAGATCAACAGAGATATTATGGATTATGAAAAAAAATGCTGTCTATGTGTCATTTGACCCTGGATGAAAGCAGTGATTAAATACTTTATACGCTAAAGATTTGGCTGTCATCCTTTTGAGTGTTCAGTGGATATATTGCTTTGTATGCATCCAGGATATGTTTATCAGTATGTCCTGAAAGGGCAGATACTAAGGACCTCTCAGTTATGCACACAAGATGATGATTATTTAGAAGTGTCAGAAAATCTTATGCATGATTTTAAAATTAGAGGATATAAAGAAAGAGAGACTGGTAAATTAACAGCTGATGCTATGGAATTGAGGATGACTAAGGAAAACCATTTTTCTCCAAAAAGAACAATCACGCTCAATATAATAAGACATAAAGTTCCTGTGGATCACAGAACTAGAGTGATTCTTACCACAGATGAAGATAGTAGAGGAATAGTAGCAGATGGACCATATTTTTCTTTCAGAACAGTATGAACTTAAAACAGCATTTGTGGTATGTGTTATGGCTCTAGACTGAATGTTAGTAGCAGATCCAATAGAGCTGGTACATATCCTTGTTGCTCATGTAAAGCATGTAGACACATTTTGAATACCAATGAAATAGTGCATCCCGTATTTGGCAAAAAATATGTACCATGACTATGCAGATTGCAAGACTAAAATGTCTGCACTGCAATCTGTGGAGTATGCAGTAGTTTTTATGTCGGAAGAAACAAAAGGCAATTAAAAGAAAGGATACTACAACATGAGTGACATTCATTTTGCAAAACATCTTCTAGCTAATCAAAGAAATATTTTCATCTTTATGGTCCTTCAAGTTCTATCAGAGACTATCAGAGGTGGTGACATCATCAATAAAATGAAGATCACAGAAATGAATTGGATAGGTAGCCTACAGGCTGACAAAATACCAGGACTTAATGGGAATGTTCCCCTCAAACCTTCCCTTAAGAGGCATAGGCTGTTCCATTGATGTTGATTGGTCAATAGTATTACAAATAGCCAATGCTGCCATGTTTTAAGGAATTTGATGAAATGTTCAGCTTAAATTCGCCCTTTAGGGGCATAGGCTGTTATGTTGATGGTTATTGGCCAACAGTATTTCAAATATTGTGCCACTATGACCCAGTCTACCTAGTGATACTATTAGTATTTCTTTTTACTGCCACTATCCTGTTGATACGGGTTTGTTGCATGGAAGATGTTTTGTGATATGTGGGCTATTGCCTGACCTCTACCTTATCTTTGCAGTATGTTTTAATCAATATTCCTGCTGTTCATGTTTCTCAGTCTGCCCCCATTTACTACCTTTTCCTCTGCTTCTTCTACTCCTCTTTTTTCCTTCTCCCCAACTCACTGCTCCAGGAACCTTGTTTAATCCCAACTCTAGCTCCACTCTCTCTGGCCCTCCTCTTACTTAAACACTTATTTATCTTCTTTTTCTTCTCCTACTCCACACTGTAAAGTTAGTGTAACCATTTGGTCCCTTTAAGGTCAATTAGTTCTCTTGCTTCTTGGGCTCTCTGTAAACCACCTTGCTAAATACTATCCCCTCTTCATAGCTTTTTAACTCTCCCTTACCCTGCCTCATACCTATTCTCACCTCTCTCTTTTATTTGTTTTCTTTTTCAGCTGGATGGATGCCACTTATCAAGACTGCTTCCCATCTCCCATACATCCTACAGTAACTGCTTGGACCATTCCCTGCACTGCTAGCTGCCGATCCTTGGCTGGACATCTTGGAAAACTGCCCAGTTCAGCCCCTCAGTGTTGGTGAAATCCTACTGTTTTTAAGCTGTTATTTGAGGATAGATGATTTTGCAGTAAGTGGCTTGCACACTTGTGGTCCCCGAGGACATTTCCATCCCCCACCCTGTCTTCTCTTTATATTTAACAATTATGTTAAACTGTCCTTTCCCCTACCTACATTAGATGGCAGTATACACCTATTAGAAAGTCACCATGCACTGCCTATTCCCCTTTCAGTACCAGACACCATTAACAAACCAGCATATACAAACCTATGTGAAAAGCATTCTTTCTCCCGTATTTTACATGTTAGAAGCCTTCAACTAGATGAGAGAGTAGTATTCAATTTGTTTTCCCTATTACACTCAGTTTTACTTTGTAAAGAATGTCTTTCATCCAAATACAGCACGCCTACTTGGGAACTGATTTCCTGTGTTGAACCCGACTGATTGTTTTATTTTTCTTTTTGTGCCTGTGGCACTCCTGCCTCTTCGAGTCGGGCAAACCCACCCCATTCACCCTTGCTCTGCTTGGGCTCTCTTTGGTCTCCTACCCTACCCCCATTCCCACCCACCCCCATTTCAATTACATTTATTCTCACTCTAAATCCAACCCTATTATTCACTGCCAATCACCTACCTTTCCTTAACAGTATGTCACTTATAATTAACCTATCACCTCTCAGTCCCCTATTACCCCTAATCCTCCTACTACAGCTTACCCCATTACAAATGAATAATATATACCACAAACCCACAACCACAACCTTCGCTGACACCATACCTATCAGCACCTTCTCTAACATATCTTGTTACCTATATGCAACACAAGATATTCTCAGTTTTAAAGTAAAAATCCTCTCCTTAAATAACAAAAATATCATAAAGCATACCACCTACCCCCATCGAGTCACAAAAAAGAAAAAAGAACCTATAACTATCCTATTTAAATACTCTAAATTATCATCAGCTGGAGATATTCATCCTAATCCAGGCCTCCTTGCATCTTTTCATAGCCCATGTAGCCCCTACAAATTGCTAAACCTTACTACAATAAATCTACAAAGTATTTGAAACCAAATCCCTGATTTTCATGACAGGATAAAATATAACAAGCCTGACATTATCGCAACCATGGAAACATGGCTGAAACCATACGTTAAGAGCCCAGAATTCCTTCCCTCAGGCTTTGCATGCCTCCACTCAGATAGACTGCAGAAAAAAGGTAGAGAATTAGCACTGATCTACCCCAACTCATTCAACATAGTCCCATACAACTCAACCATACCTAGCTTCTCCACCACAGAAATCTTAACAAACTTCCTAAAATTAATGACAACAGAAACCTCTGCATCATTGTCCTCTACATCCCCCCTGACAAAAGTATTCCCCTTACTTGAGGAAGTCTTAGCTTGGACATCAAACAACATAACAGCAGAAACTACAATTCTTGGAGACATCAATATTAATTGCTTAGAAGTCTCCCAACAACACTCCCCAAGTTACCTCTCAACTGTACAGATTTTCGCAGAATGTCCAGATTTTTGCCTTATATTTTTGGTGTGTCCCTCCAAAAATCTGTACTTTCCTGGCAAAAGTTGAGGATTGAAGTCATTAAATAATGACACACATTTGAGTTTAAGACTCCACATCCTTTAGAAAATTCATGCTAATGCAAAATCTATTATTATATCAACTCTCTGAGTTTGTAAGAGCAATATTTAAAATTTGTCCCTATTTGTCCCCCATCATTTTCGGGTTTGTCCAGATTTTTTTCTCTAAGAGGTGGAGAGGTATGTCCCCAACAAACATTAACTTATTTAATTATAGCCAGCTAATCTCTGATATTACCAGACCTAAAAGAAACAGTAGCACTGGGACAATCCTAGATTGGATCATGGTCTCAGAGCCCAATAACATATCCACCATAGGTACCCTTCCAAACAGTATCAGTGACCACTTATCTGCTTATATAATTTGTAAAACTACATCCCCATTAAATAGCCATCAATGTAGAAACACCAGAGACTTATCAAGCATTCGCCCCACTACCTTTAACAACTCTTTAAAAAGCATTAACTGGGATCCCTTAAAACTACATCCCCTTGATGAAGCAGTCAAATGTTTTAATTCTACTTTACTTAACATCTTAAACAACCCCTCCCCCTCGCCGGCTAAAATGTATAAAAGATAGACAAGGCCCATGGCTTACAAAAACAACTAAACAAAGCATTTGTTCTAGAGACAAAGTTTGAAAACATTGGCATAAGCAAAAAAATCCTTCCGACCTTATCACCTATAGAAACCTTCACAACCAAGTAAAACACCTAGTTACTTAGGACAAAAAAGGCTATTACCATAACCTACATAACCAAAACAAGAATAACCCAAAATGCTTCTGCAGCTCAATCAACAACCTACTGTCCCCTGTATCTAAAAATAACCCCTGCCCAAACCCTGAATAAAGCCCAACTGAAATAGCTACACTCTTTAACACATATTTCATAGATATAATAGCCAGTCTTACCACCAATTTCCCTTACAACCAGTCTAATCAGGCAGAGCCCCCAACTACAAATACCTCCTTTCCCCACTCATATAACTTTTCTCTTGCAGCTATCTCTACTTCCACAGTTAAAAAACTACTTCTCAAACTAAAACCCTGCACTACTGCCCCTGAGAACCTAACCCCAGAACACCTTCAAATCGCTGCAAACTCCATTGCCTATCCTGTCAGCCTACTCATTAATAGGTCAATCAAAGAGTCTTATGTTACCTCCATCTGGAAAAAGGCATTCATTATTCCACTGCACAAAGGTGGTAACAATACAGATATCACCAACTTTAGACCCATCACCATTCTTTCTCCCATCTCAAAAGGCTAGAAAAAATGTATTCACAGCCAAATCCAAAACTTTCTACTTGACAATAACCTACTATCACTGACTCAGCATGATTTTAGACCTGGACATAGTACCACAACAGCTCTCATATTTTTTCTGTGACTCTATCAACTGGGGTTGGGACTCTGGGAAACTTGTCTTTTCTCTATTTCTTGACCTTTCCAAAGCCTTTCACACTATCACCCATTCCCTCCTTCTTACAAAACTATCTAACTTAGGAATCACTTCCTCCACCCTACACTGGTTCACTAACTACCTCACTGACAGGCAACAAGCCACCGTATGGCTACGTTCTTTCTCTCCTTTCCTCAGCAACATCTCTGGAGTTCCCCAAGGATCTATCTTAGGGTCTTTGCTCTTCAGCATTTTTATCATTGACTTCCACTCTATTCTAACCCACAGTACAATCATCCAATACACAGATGACTCCACTATCATCTGCACTTCTAATTCCTCACCCAAACTTCTGAAACTAAGCCAGTCAGCTCTCAGCTCCACCAAAACATGGGTGGCTAATAACCACCTTGCCTTAAACCCTAAGAAAACCAGACTAATGCTATTTACCCCCAAGAAGTTCACCTCTGTAAATAAAGATTCTTTCACTGTTCTTTCCCAAGATAACACTACCATCGAGGTAGTCTCACATACAAAACTCCTAGGTGTCACTCTGGATCAACACCTAACTTTCAACTTGCACATACACAGCAACATCAAAAACACACCAAAAACTAGGTACACTATACCATCATAAAACTTTCCTAATTACACTTCAGAACTAGCCATTGCCTCTTCCTCCCTGCTCTCCTCACTTTTCTATGGTGCTCCCCTCTTTACCAACATACAGGCCAATCTTAAATCCAAACTAGATTCATGCTATAATAAAATTGCCAAGTTCATCACAAACAGGCAACATCTCTCTCATCACTGTACCTCTCTTCGGCTATTAAACTGGCTGCAACTTCCACATCATCTTACTTACATACAACTAACAATTGCCCACAAACTAATATTCAATCCATCCACTTGCCCTTCTCTTTCTTCTCTTTTCACTCTATACCACCCTAATAGACCTCTCCATTCTGAAAATCAAATGCTTTTACAAGTAGGAATACCTAATCTTTCCACTGGCCAAATGCTCCACTCCATTTCCACTGCTAGATTATGGAACTGTCTCCCTCCCCAGCTCAGATCCACTAGAAATGCTTCTTTCTTCAAAAAATCTTTAAGACAACATCTCACCTCAAAATGGCTATGTTCATGTGAAACTTTCTCACAAGCTATAACCTGACTTGTCCTCTCTACTGCTATTCCATTGCCTCAGTAAAATAAGTACTGTTTGACTATACTAAAATTGTGTACTGTGAAACTTTTCTTAGTATTCTTTTATGTTGTGACTACTATTTAAATGTGTGTATTGTTTAAATCATTGTACTGCTATGCTAATGTATGTTTTGCTCACTTCTTGAACTACTGTTATGTTTGTATTGTTCTTTGTGGAGCTTTTCTCCTTGGGCCTCCACTGAAAATGGGTACCTGTTGGCCCAGTAGACCTTTCCAGTTAACAAATGCAAATAAATAATAAATAAATAAATAAATGGCCAGTGCTAATGTGTTTTAATGTATCTGAGGAACTGTTCCCTTTAAACAAACCTTTAAGTGGCATAAGCTTGTCGTTGATTATGATTGGTCAATAGTATTTTAAATGGCTAATGTGTTTTTAATGGATCTGATGAAGGGTTTTAACTAACTCAAAGGCACTTATCCTTGTTTTTGTTTTTTTTTTTTATTAAAGTGTATACTTTGGACTGAGGCAGTCAAATGCATTTCTTTTACATCACAGTTTATCTCATTCAGTTCCAACTCCTGGTAGCTGCTGTTGTGTTATTTTATTTGTTCCTTATGAAAAGAGGAGAAGTGTTCCATGTTTTGAAGATGAATGTTGACTATGGCTGCAGTTTCTTTAATTCTTTTGCCTAGTGGTGTTGTGGATGTTATGGTAATGTCAAACTATAACACATTGTCTCAAACAAAGAAGGCTCAGCATAAGAATTGAAGGATAAACTAATGTCTTTCGGCTTTTCCTGGTTAGGGGTTGCCACAGCGGAACTCTGGTCCGCTAATGATTGGCAGTAGATTTTTTATGGTATGGTGCAGAGTTGCCAGCCCGATGCCCAACCTTCAAAGAAGGCACACCCATTCATGCACGCACCTACCTGCATGTCTTTAAATGTCACTCAACCACGGGGGGGGGGCATGCAGACTCCACACTGAAGGTGCTCCAGCCGAGAATCAAACAAGAGAACCTCTTGCTGTGAGGCGACAACCTGCTGCACCACCGGGGCTCAGTGAAGCATAAGAATTGAAGGATATGTTGTTTTAATTATTTCACTCATTAAAACTACAAATTCTTAAAGGCTTCTGCCAAGACTTGTTCACAGAGAGTGATAATAACATTGAGAAAATTATAACTGCATCATTTAAAATCTCATACCCCCAACAAAGTATTCATATCCTGGAATGGGCTATTTTGACTGGATGTTCCCTTTTGAGTGCTACTGATCCCTCTCAACTGTCCATACTTTTGCAGAATATCCTTGATTTTGCCTCAGATTTTTGCCTTGTCCCTCATATTTTATTTTCTGATTTTCTCTTATATACACGCAGTCAAATATTTGCTGAACTACAACTCTTCCAGACACTTACACAAGCCAGTCATATAGTTAAACTCAGAGACATTAGATGAAACAGGAATTGATAAAATAATCTGTTGACTCCTGTTTAGATAAAAGTCTCCTTTCAAAATAATACATGCAACACCTATATAAAAGTCAGACTGCTCTTGCCAAGCAGTATGTGTCATAAAGGCTTTCTTTTAATTATTACTCTTATGAAAAATGTGAAGGAAAAGTAATAAATACCTGCCTTGCATGAATAATTCAGAATGTAAAACTCAAAGCTATCGCTAATGTTTAATACGAATTCTCTTATGCATGACAGAAGTGCAGTTTTTTTTCAAATTATGTTACTGTAGTTACAAATATGTAGTCAATCCTTATGCATAAATTTCATTTCCAAAGTGTGTTGTTATGTTAGAAGAAATTAAGGCTATTCTTTCAGTTTAAGAAACTCATGAACTGAAAATGCAAAAAGTTTTGTTTGAGGAAATGTTAGTGTATTCAAGTATTAAAATGTAGCTTTGAAAATTACCTAGCTCTATCTTGTTCAACACTCTTTTGTTTTCCAGGTTATTAATTTAATGTGGTTTCCTAATTTTCATTACATGCATCTACTTTAAGTATACTCAACATATAAATGTCTAGAATGTGTCCCATATAACATTTTGTCTATGCTTTAGTCTGTGTTTGATAAGGAAGTAAGACTCCTACAATTACGCATAACTTCTTTTTTATA